>NW_027226590.1:0-15156 GCF_022539635.2 Chironomus tepperi
TAACAGCATTAGTTTACGTTTTTGAAGAAACTAAGAAACTTAAAAGGCTGTAAAGTGTTGGAATATTGTTGGAAATTCATGCCCGAAGCATTCACGCGAAATACCACATAAATGTTCATTAATTAAAAGAATGGACATAACATAAATATAAAATGAAAAGTCTGCGAACTGTGCCACATTCCAAAAAGAAATTTATGCTCCAACATATCAAATTTTGATTTTTGAAAAGATCGTTCAATTCTTATTTAACTGATTTTAGGAAAATAAAAGTGAATATTATTTTCAACTATTCTTTGACTCTAACATAATTGGTTTCAGTGAAAAAATAGGTAGAGTGATTAATACTAGTTACCTGACAAACTGAATGATTGACTTAAATATATCAGTTGTGGATGGTATGAGTAGAACTCAAAGTAGACTCGACAATCATAGCGACTATTGAAAGCCCTATTTGCGACTAAAGTCGACTCTCTACTCACAACTATAGTTGACTCTTTTCTCGACTGGAGGTCAAGTATTCTTGACTATATTCGACTAAAAACGAACTTATTTGACTTGAGTCGACTTCAAGCTCTGCTAGTGTTATTTAAAGAGCAGTTGACTGAGATATTCCTGCAAATAGAGGCTCAGGGTGGAGTCGAGTCGATAAGTCGACTATAGCGAAGATCAAGTTGAATATAATCGACTGGAGCAGAGCTTGAAGTCAAGCATAGTCAAAGAGTAGATATAGTCAGTCTGCACTCAAGCTCTGCTCGCAAGGATGCCTCAGTCAGCATATAATTTAGATCATGCAGCTTATCCGTCAGGATACCTTCATATCATGACATGACATGTACTCTTAGAGATAAAAATATTAAAAAGTCTCTCCAAACTTCAATACAAAAATGAATTAAAAGAACAAAAAGCCATTGAACCCAATCGGATTTGAGACTTTAAATGTAACTCGTCATAACTTCAATTCAAAAACATTTTAAAGTCGTTTAAATTGACTACTTAAAATTGTTTCGCAATATCAATCAGACAAAATTTCTTTTAATCGTATTAATACATGAAAATCAATGCTCTTATTAATTTCGCACTAAAATTGAAATCAGAACATGCCAAATTTACCACGCGTTAAGCACAAAAAAAAGAAAAGAAAAAGTGAGGTAATATAAATTTCATATGAATTGCATCGAGTCCAGTTAACTAACTTTATAGCAATACATTCTAATCGTAAAATGAAGAAATGAAGATACAAAAAAAAAAACTAGTGTATCGGTAGAAACCCAAATACGGGACCTATTCACCGTCCATAAAAGTCTCGCGGGTAGGCCAAGCACAGCAGCAGTATTGAGGATCAGCTCCAGCGGTGATGCAGCAAACGACAAATGTTTGAGGGATCAGCTCAACTGATGACCAGCTTCGCTTGGCATTTGAGGGATCAAGCTCCAGCGGGTGAGCCAGCTTCGCTTGTAGTATTCGAGAATCAGGCTCCGGCGGGTGAGCTTGGCCCGGCGGCAAATGTTTGAGGATCAGCTCCAGCGGGTGAGCCGGCCGGCAACTGTGTTTGAGGATCAAGCTCCAGCAGGTAGGCCAAGCTTCGCTTGGCAAATGTTTGAGGAATCAGGCTCCAGCAGGTGGGCCAAGCTTCGCTTGGCAAATGTTTGAGGAATCAAGCTCCAGCGGGTGAGCCAGCCCCGGCAGCACATGTTTGAGGGATCAAGCTCCAGCGGGTAGGCCAAGCTTCGCCCGGCAAATGTTTGAGGGATCAAGCTCCGGCGGGTGACCCAAGCTAAGCAGCGCCGTTTGGGGATCAGCTCAAGCGGGTAGGCAAAAGCTTCATGCAAATGTTTGAGGGATCAAGCTCCAGCGGGTGAGCCAGCTCGCCACGGCACATGTTTGAGGGATCAAGCTCCAGCGGGTGAAGTTGGCTTCGCTTGGCAACAAATGTTTCAGGATCAAGCTCCAGCGGGCCAGGCCAGCTTCCTTGGCAATCTTCGGATCAAGCTCCAGCAGGTAGGCCAAGCTTCGCTTGGCACATGTTTGAGGGATCAAGCTCCAGCGGGTGAGCCAAGCTTCGCTTGGCAAATGTTTGAGGAATCAGGCTCCAGCGGGTAGGCCAAGCTTCGGCAACCGTGATATTTCGAGGATCAGACTCCAGCGGGTGGGCCAAGCTTCGCTTGGCAAATGTTTGAGGAATCAAGCTCCAGCGGGTAGGCCAAGCTTCGCTTGGCAAATGTTTGAGGAATCAGGCTCCAGCGGGTGGAAGCCGAGCTTCGCTTGGCAAATGTTTCGAGATCAGAGCTCCAGCGGTGGAGTAGGCTTCGCTTGGCAAATGTTTGAGGGATCAAGCTCAGCGGGTAGGCCAACTGGCACCGCGGCACATGTTTGAGGATCAAGCTCCAGCGGTGGGCCAAAGCTTCGCTTGGCAAGTGTTCGAGGATCAGCTCCGGGTAGGCCCAAGCTGGCAACTGTGTTTGAGATCAAGCTCCAGCGGGTGGGCCAGCTTCGCTTGGCAAATGTTTGAGGGATCCAAGCTCCAGCGGGTAGGCCAAGCTGGCAGCAAATGTTTGAGGATCAAGCTCCAGCGGGTAGGCCAGCTTCGCTTAGCACATGTTTGAGGATCAAGCTCCAGCCGTTGAGTAGCTTCGCCCTTGAAATAACCGAGGATCAGCTTCCAGCGGGTAGGCCAAGCTTCGCTTGGCAAATGTTTGAGGGATCAAGCTCCAGCGGGTAGGCCAAGCTTCGCTTGGCACATGTTTGAGGATCTAGCTCCAGCGGGTAAGCCAAGCTTCGCTTGGCATATATTTGAGGGATCCAGCTCAGCGGAGTAGGCCAAGCACAAGCTTGGCAAATGTTTGAGGATCAAGCTCCAACGGGTAGGCCAAGCTTCGCTTGGCAAATGTTTGAGAATCAGGCTCCAGCGGGTAGACCAAGCTTCGCTTGGCAAATGTTTGAGGGATCAAGCTCCAGCGGGTAGGCCAAGCTTCGCCCCGGCACATGTTTGAGGATCAAGCTCCAGCGGGTGGGCCAAGCTTCGCAACGGCAAATGTTTGAGGATCAAGCTCAGCGGGTAGGCCAAGCTTCGCTTGGCAAATGTTTGAGGGATCAAGCTCCAGCAGGTGATAGCTTCGCTTGGCAAATGTTTGAGGATCAAGCTCCAGCGGGTAGGCCAAGCTTCGCGGCAAATGTTTGAGGGATCAAGTTCCAGCGGGTAGGCCAAGCTACGCTTGGCAAATGTTTGAGGGATCATGCTCCGGCAGGTAGGCCAAGCTTCGCTTGGCAAATGTTTAAGGAATCAAGCTTCATCGGGCACATATTTGCAGAATCAATTTTCATACAATGTTCAATGTTTCAAAAATCATAGAAAACATTGATTTTGAAATTTTGTATGAAAACGAAAGTTTTTGCTTTTTTAGAAGCAACGGCTGTTCCTGCCATGCCCAAAATCTAATCAGCTCTTCTATAGAGCAACACGGATCGATTGTAAAAAACTAGAGGTCTCTACGATATCTCTTTATTGAGATTTCTTGCTGATTAACTTGTTTGTTTGCTTGTTTGTTTGCTTGTTTGTTTGCTTGCTTACAGAAAGCGAATTTTTCGATTTTCTCTGCAATGCCTCAACCAATTTCAAATCTGTTTTTGATTATGGTGAGGAATTCTAGGCACAAACTTTTTTGCGATAGGAACAAAGCTTGCCATTATGCTTAGTTTGGCTGAAAAATCCAAAAACAGGTTTTCAAATCTGAACAAATTCAATACATTCACGTGAAAACGGTGTGAATATAAAAAAAATGAAAATCCATTTTATGATCAATTGAATGTTACGTTTGGATATTTAATACGCAATTTAAGTGAGACGGTAACCAACAGAAGAAAAAGAAATAAAGATGTAGTGACTTAAATTAAAGTTGAAAGTTGATACATAGAAAAAAACGACATGAAATGGGTCTTGGTGATTGGATGTAAAGCAAATCTGTTTATTTTCATTTTTAACCAGCATGTTTTAATTAGGTGTATTTTGATCAATAAATCATATCTTTGAGTGGAAGTGACTTTTTTAATTTCGGATATTGTTCAATAGAAGAAAGTCATTATCAAGTTCAAAAATTTGTAGGGGACTAGGAAGTGAAGTTTCATGTAAGACAAACTTTCGCATACTGATGTCGTGTTGTGTTACTTTGTAACTAGTTGAGGTAGAGCAGTCAATAACCTTTACGTATTTGATGGTGAATGCTGTCGCTTGGTGAATTTTTCAATAAAATTGAATTCAAAATCTGAATCTGTGATGAATGGCAATTTATTTTTGGGGGGATTGAGGAAACTGAAGTCTGACTCTGATGCTGATCAAATGTCAAATGAATACTTTCTCATGTCAAATGCAACCTTCTAAACTGAAAAGCATAAATCAAGATTCTGACTTAATGCCATATTCGGTTTAGATCCAACATCATGCCAGAAACACGTCGGCCTGCTGCCGGATTTTTGGATTAATGAATCTTGACTTGTAGTGTAGATGATATCGCTAAATACATTGCTAATATCCGAGCCATGAGCTGAGATAGAAAATTTAAAGGAAAAAATAAAAGACTGAGCAAATTAACTCGTCCGAAGGGTAGTTACCCCACAATCAGACTAGGGATGGTAAGGCTTGTACAGAAAAGTTAAGAAGGACTACCCTGACCACGACGACTCAACGCAAAGGATAAATCTTGATTATGTTTCATAAAAGACATCGTTTTTTGGATTCCAGCCTAAAAAAGCTATTCACCCGAGCAGAGTTGTGATGGCTAATGTCAGCGACCGAGAGAATTGTCCAGTCGTTCATACGATTTTACACCTGACCGATAAAAATCAGACCGTTTTACAACTCTGCCTCCGAGTGATACAAGCAGACAAATTTCTTACTTTGATTTCTTTGGCTTCGTTTTACAAATGAAGAACTTAACGACGTAGCAATCATATGGCTTCTAAATGGAGGTGACGTCTATTTTGCAACAAATTAGCAGTTATTACGGAATCTTAAAGGAATCATGATGGAGCCCATTCAATTTGTGTCGCTTGAGAGCCTCCTGGTATTTACATATTGCTTGATGCTAGGAATTATGCCCTTCCGTATTTAAAACCATGAAGAACAGTCTTACGTTTATTTTAAACTTCTCATTCCAAGTGTACAAGAATTTAATTTCATCGATTATGAAATAAAGAAATTATCGATAGATTCATAATTCAATTCGATTCAATTTCGCGGAGTTTTTCTGTAAATTATTCTTGCGTAAATCGGCCTAACGAATGATAAATAAATCAAGTTATTCAAAGCAACTTAAAAACTTTCAAAAATTTGACATTTTTAAATGTCCATCTTCTAAATCATGTTAAAGTCACCTGAGGAGTCGCTCTAAATCTTATTTAAAATTTAATAAAATTAGCATTTAAATCTAATAATTCACAGCTTATTAACAAAGCAGTCGTGACACAAAAACCTCATAAATTTGTGCATCGATGAACTTAAAATGTCATCGACGATATTTTTAGAAGATATTCATACACGCAACTATTTTGCAATTTAAATTTATTAATTTTTGATAGCTTCTGTCCTCAAACTAGACATGATCCCATCAATTCTTAAGCCATGAAATCGAAAGAAATCCTTGCAAAATCGCACGATTCAAAATGTGATAAAAATCATTCGAATAGGTTAAAAAGTTTGGAGATAATGACGAAATTATGCAGTTATAGATTGCAAAAAAATTAATTTTAGATACCAAAGATTGATAACAAATGTTAAAGATAACAAAAGATCTAATTAAGCTCAGTCCATAATTGACTTGATCATAAAAAATAATAACTCATAAAACTAGTGTGTAAATTCATGCAACATTAATGTTAATAATCTGTTTTATGGCTATAAAATATCAACAACAAAAAAAAAAATAATAATAAACAGCTCGATTATGGATTCAAGATTGATCAAGTGTAGGGAAAATGAAAGAGAAGATTTATAATAATTATGAAAAGCTTTTGACACATTTTTTAAAAAAAATATGAAAATTTTACGATAAACTACTCACCGGATCGTAAATCATTTTTTTAATACGGTTGAGAAATGGGAAAAATTTTATTTATTTATTGTCGTTAATTTGTCTGAATGTCAAATAAGCCTGAATATCGCAAATTATCGAATAGCGAATTGCGGTTAATCGATCAAAAATTCGGATCCAGGACAGTATGACTCATTTGAAACCGAATGTTGTACTTTTAAATCAAGTCGTGATAGCATGTGGTCATATTTTTGATCGATTAACAGATTTGTGTATTTTGGGATAGGTTTTGAATTTTTTAAATTGATAAATTAAGCTTCAAAATTAGATCAAAACTTTAAAATTAAGTTCAATGACTTCATAAACTAGTTCAAAAGAAATATTTGAATATCTTAGT
Source organism: Chironomus tepperi (assembly GCF_022539635.2). NCBI lineage: Eukaryota > Metazoa > Arthropoda > Insecta > Diptera > Chironomidae > Chironomus > Chironomus tepperi. The sequence continues at coordinate 6,421 of NW_027226590.1, forward strand.
TGTGGTATATATAGTTCAAAAATTTAGTCTACTGTTGACTTTCTAGATGGAAAAAGATTTTATGGTGGACCCAGAAAGTCATGTGATTCCTTTGTGCAATGATGCAAAAATGCTGGAAATTAGAAACTGGGAGACGTTGCAGGATTATGCTTACAATATTGAGTATCTTAATTATTTTGACTAAGTTTAATATTTTATTGATTGTACTTTTAAGCTCATCTAAGAATGGTCATTGAAACAGTCTAATAAGGATTCATGATGAATATTTAACGGTGTCCTGCCTTCTTCATATTTCTGAAAATATAAGCTAACATGATTAATAACAGACAGAGAAAAGAGGAGCTGAGAGAATAAGGTGAAAAGAAAGGAAAAGACATGTAATAGAAAAAAACTAAACCATCGAACAAAAAATAATCAAACAATCAATTTGCAATATGATATATCTACCAATCATCAAAACAAAAGTGAAGAATTTTTATTTTATTTGCTTAGTGAAATTTTTGTCATCTTTTTGTTCCTCCTGTTTATATCACAACTTGCTTGATGACACGCAGGTTAATCGCTGATGTTTGTGTGCTTTCATCTATTTTGCTTTTCCACACTTCATGATTTATTTTTTATATATTTTTATTCATTTTGCCCAGGATATGTCTATGTCTATTTGCGCACGAATTGTATCAATGCACACGTTGACGTGTTCGTGCCTTTTTTATAAAAAATTAAAAATTTCTCTAACATTCATAGACTTTACAATTCATCAAAAGAAAGAATTATGTTTACCCGTTGACTGGCTGATTTTTGTTGATGTTATGAGCTCTTCAAACAAGTCTCACTTAATCTGATAAGTTTGTAGCTTTTTTTTCTGTCTAGTGTGTTGTATTATAAAAAAAGTTTAAACGCTTAACTTCCCACATATGATTATATTCGATTATTATCATTTTGTTTACTCTTGCCCTGACTGTGGCTGAGTGTCATTTTTCAGGTCTTTTTTCCTAGCACATCCCAATATGAAAGTTACTTACTTACTTACTTGCTGGTCGTACAGATCAGTTGTGATCCATGACCTCCCACCGGAGTCGCCTGAAGCTGGCTCTATCGCTGGCGACCACTTGCCAATTACTGATACCAAGTGCATTGCTATCTCTATCGACAGCTTCCTTCCAAGAGTTCTTTGGGCGTCCACGGGCTCTTTTACCGTCCAGAAAGTCAGCTTTGAAGACCTTAATTAATGGGCTTTCCTCAGGGCGCCTAATAACATGCCCAGCCCAACGCAACCTGTTCACTTTTATTCGCTTTACAATATCAGCATCCCTAAAGAGCTGATAAAGTTCTGCATTACTCCTGCACTTGAACAGGTCACCTTCTTTCTTAGGGCCAAAGATGGTTCTAAGAATTTTTCTCTCGAAGACACCCACAGCATTTTCATCCGCAACAGTCATGTTCCATGATTCCGAGCCATACAGAGCAATTGGGCGGATTAATGTCTTGTACATGGTTACCTTTGCGAGTCTCGAGATTCTCTTGGACGTTAGTAGGTGTCTGACTGTAAAATAAGCACGCTGGGCTGCCAAAATCCTTCGCTTAATTTCCATAGTCGTGTCGAAGTTGTTGGTGATAATAGCTCCCAGGTAGACAAACTCATTGACTACCTCGAAACTCTTATCACCAATGACAAGATGTGAGCCGACTAGCTTCCTTGTTCTTTCCGAAGCAGACACCATCAAGAACTTTGTCTTATCGACGTTAACGTGGAGGCCGATTTTGTTGGCTTCTTTTTCCATTTTGGAAAAGGCGTCGGTAACAGACCTGATATTCCTTCCAACAATGTCCACATCGTCCGCGAACCCAAGTAGCTGCGTTGACTTTGTAAATATCGTTCCCTTTAGTTCCAGGCCAGCTCTTCGAAAGACACCTTCAAGAGCGATATTAAACAGCTTAGTGGACAACTCATCACCTTGTCTCAGTCCGGTCCTACACTCAAACAAGCTTGAAATTGAGCCTTGGACCTTCACGCCACACGATACTTTTGCAAGTGTCGCTCTAAGCAACCTTATCAACTTATGCGGAAAGTTGAACTCTGCCATGATGTGCCACAGTCCCTCTCGGTCAATTGAATCGTAGGCCGCTCGGAAATCAATGAAGAGATGATGCGTTTCCACCTTCATCTCGTAGCTCTTCTGAACAATTTGTCTGATGCCAAATAGTTGGTCCGAGGTCGATCTCTGTCGTCGGAAGCCAGCCTGATACTCATTTAAGAACGCTTCCGCAAGGGGCTCAAGTCGCATTGCTAGCACTTTCGAGAGCACCTTGTACGCTGATGGGAGGAGGCAAATCCCTCTGTAGTTGGAACACGTCATCTTACATCCCTTCTTATGTATCGGGAATATCACACCGGTCATCCATTCATCCGGCATCTTCTCCTCTGTCCAAACTTTTACAATCAGGTGATGAAGTGTATCAATAAGCTCATCACATCCGGTTTTGAACAGCTCTGCTGGCAGGTTGTCAATACCGGGTGCCTTATTATTTTTGAGGCCACTGATTGCCGCTGCTACCTCATCCAGTGACGGAGGCTCGAACTCCTTCCCATCATCAATATCATACGGGTGCCTTGACTGTACAGCAGTGTCCTCCACTCCATCATTGAGAAGCTCATTGAAATGCTCCTTCCATCGTTCCAGGACTCCATCCTTGTCACATACTAAACTGCCATCCTTTCTTCTACATACCGAAACTCTTGCGTGAAATGCCTTTTTCGCTTCGTTTATGGCTTTATAGAATTTCCTGGACTCATTTGAGCTGTGCGCTTCTTGTACATCGCTTATGATTTTTAAATCATACGCTCTTTTCTTCCTTTGAAGCAGTCTTTTCTTCTCTTTCTGAAGCTTCCTTATTTCTTCTGACTTGGCTCTCGTCACTCTCCCTTTTCTGGCATCGATAACTCGCTGAACAGCTTGCTCACATTCATCATCAAACCAGGTGTTCCTCTTGATTTGCTGTATACCAAGACAACTTTCTGCGCTTGATTTAATTGCTTCACGGCAATGCTCCCAATCAATCTCGCCCTGATTTTGCGTGGTCAATCGTTCCTTTAGCTTCTTGTTGAACGCCACCTTGCAATCCTTATTGCTGAGCTTTGCAACATCAAATCGCTTACATCTTACGCCTCTTTCCTTACAGATGTTACTGATGCGAGCTCTAATTCTAGCTCCAAGCAATAGGTGGTCCGAGAAATGATGATCGATGTCTGATTCCAGGCACCTATAACTGCGTACGTCCATTACATCCGATGCATGCCTCCTATCAACTAATAGGTGGTCAATCTGCGAGCTACTTTTGCCTCCTGGAGACAGCCACGTCGCTTTATGAATGTTCTTGTGCTCAAAGAATGTCGAACTCACAACCATGTTTAACGATGCTGCAAAGTTTATTAGCCTCACTCCATTCTCGTTCGATACATTGTGTAGACTAAAACCTCCAATCGTTGGATTGAAGATTTTCTCCTTTCCAATCTGAGCATTTAGGTCGCCGATGACGATTTTGATGTCATTTCGCGAGCAGCTGTCATATGCTTTGTACAATTGACGATAAAATGCGTCCTTCTCATCATCAGGTCTTTCATTGTGTGGTGCGTGCACATTGATGATGCTGTAGTTGAAGAACTTGCCCCTGACTCTAAGTATGCATATTCTCTCGTTGACAGCCTTCCAGTCCATAACTTGCTTGGCCCATTTCGTGTCCACAATGAAGCCAGTACCAAAGCTGCATTTCGTTCCTCCACTAGAGAAAATTGTGAATCGTTGGCACTCGAAAACTTGTTGGCCGACCCATTTGGTCTCTTGTATGGCTGTTATATTGCACTTGTAATGTCGCAGTTCTAGAACTAAAGCTGATAACGCTCCCGGTCCTGAGAGCGTTCTCACGTTCCAGCTGCTAAGTTTAAAATCGTTAGTCCGTTGTCGTTTAGCCTTGGTCGTCGTTGGTTGATCCAGCCCGGTTCTTCCTTTAGGTTTCTTAGCATGTTGTTAAGGGTGGCGGCTTGCTAGGCCAACGCACCCTGTATTAACCAGAGCCTCGTTTGACTCCGCCCCACTATGTGGCTTGGATTAACGGTCTTCACCGCGAGAAGGTGAGGTTGGTGCATGGTAGAGTTAAGCTAAGTGCGGCTAAAGCAGCATATATTACGCGTTCTCCACCTTTTGAAGACCATGAAAGTTAATGCTTTATTATTAATAGAAAGGAATGTTGGCTTTTAATCATTTATCATTGAAAGTTGTGCAACTTTGTAGGTATGTGCATTTCTGGTTGGTATGACAGCAATACAGGTTCTCGGTCAACAAACTTAGGTTACTCTACTGGCATTCAAACGTTAATCAATTATTACAGGTTCTGCTTTCCTGCCACAAAAATCAATTTATTTTAGAAAATATCGATTGCCATTTCTGGTCTCTTTTATACATAAATATTCAATTATCTTTACACCTTTTGATCCATCCACCCATCAAATATCGAATTTGTTTCGCAAAAGCAACGCTAAATAGCTATTTAAAAAGTCACAGAAAAAAGTACGATTATATCACGTAAATATTGTTGATGTTAATCTTACGATGATGGTCTTGTATGCAATAAGCTATTCCAATTGGCAATAAGATGATATCGAGAAAGCAACGAAAAGCATCCTTCTTGCTATTTCCAATTGAAGACTTAATATGCTGTGTGAAATCATTCATTGATTTTTGAAGTGTTTTGAGATTGCGTCTTTTGTCGATTTCGGTTCCATTGATGTTCGGATATGTTGATGAATTGAAATTTTTACTTCTATATTGAATAGAAGCTGCATATACAGTTGATGAATTGCTTCCAGTTTGGTCCAAATATGGTAATGAAATTTCAACTTCATTGACACGCAATGCTGTGCAATTATTTTGTTCATTTACAGTCTTAATACTCTTAATCCATGAATTCAATTCATTTCCTTTCCATGCGATTACTGGCTTTACACAACACCATAATTGATCATTAAAATAATTTGTCAGATGCTTTTCATTCACGGCTTTATCTTCACATTGATGCTCATGTGCATGATAAAATTTTGAGGACTTTATTAATGAATATTCCATGGTTGAATTTGAGTCATCAATTCGGATTACACTCTGAACATCTGCACTTTTTATGATTATAAGAAATGATAATAAATTTATTACTTTGCACAAGCAATGTCGCGCTATTCTGACTTTCATGACTTCTGTGACAATAATGAATGCAATTATTATCGCGTTTTTAATTCTTTATTTCTTCTATTGCATTGTATGCATGTCATCTAGTCATCTATCTACAGCTTATTGTGGGATTGAATTGTTGAAATAGTTGGTTGAAATGTTGTTTTCTACATAGTTGTTGCCAGAGCTCGGATTTTGCATCGAAACTTTGACTTCTAGAACTGGTTGCTGCTTTGTGTTACGAATTGTTAGGTCTTCGTAATCTATAATTCATTGATGACTTCAAAGCTTTAGTTGAGTTGCTAACTTCGATGGAGTCAAATGGGTACCCCGGATTATGAGGCTGGCTTTGACCTAATTAAGTAGGTTTTGAAGGTTACACTAATTACGCGACGTACCTGTGCCTTAGAACCTAACAGACAAAGAGCATTCTCACGTAAATTAGCGTGCTTATGAATATACTCAATCAATATAATTGAGCTTGTTCACTATTGTGAGCAGACTCATGAGTATGCTATTTGTCTATTCGGAAGAAAACACGGTGTGCTGTTTGAGTGTGCTGATCAAGTCTGTCCATTAACAAAAAAAATTTACAATTTTGATACAAAATCAACAAATTTTTGCCACTAAATTCACATTTTGCAACCACATTCCAAGTGAATAAAGTTCTCACGTATCTTATACTACATAATGTTTATCAAATATATAAATAAATATGAGTTATAACTTGCAATGAGTTATCACGTTCCAGCGTCATAACACAAGTCGCTCTAATGCTAATGCATAGATACATATCACATAATAATAATCTCAGCATTTCGAACTTTTTTGTCGTATTTATATGCATTTTCCTGTGGAAAAACTCAAGTCGTGATCAATTATTATTGCATCAAGCATCTATGCTGCTATAAAATTAATTTTTTTTTTTAATTTTCATGTCTATTAGACTTTTTATTTCTGTTATTGTTTTTGAGGGCACTATGTGGGTGCATTGATAAATTGACAATATGACATTCCAACCATGCATCATGTTCCTAATTATGTCTGTTAGTGTCTGCAATATTTCAGCATATTTATATTTATTTTTTTTTCAATTTTAATTTTTCCATTCATATGATTTATTTGTGGTGAAAGAATTATCGATAAGAAGGTCAAATGATTTGTTAAATTGCATAACTTTCGCAAATGCCTTCAGTAATGAACTCAAATTTATTACAAACTATATCTATAACACAGATTTATATGCTTGGTCATTATATAAAACAAAAATATACTTTTACCCCTAGGGAATAAAGTTGAAAAATGTAGTATAATTTTTATATTATATCAAAAGCCTTACTCGGCATATTTTAGTGTACAACTTATTCAACTTGAGAGGAAGTTATTGAAATTTTTACTCTGTTTGTAAAACACCCTAAGGAATTAATTTTGTCTGTTTTCGAATCAATTTATCGTGATATTTTAATCAAAAATTAAATAAATAATCATTTGAAACATTTCATTCAATAATTTATGGCGGAGAATATCTTTTCGTGCTAGATAATTAACATTAAAGACTAGAAATACAGTTGAGTGTCAGATTTGAGTTACTGGATTACTTTTTACTTTGTAGTAACCGAGAAACACGAATGAAGAAGCAAGGTCTTTTATTGACATCAAATGGAAGCTGCTTCTATTTAGCAGCTGTATAGAAGCCTCATGGCGGTGGCTGCTAAAGAGCTTTCGTTGGGCCTGAAAAGATCCTTAATAGCTCAATGGGGAGCTTTATTCATTTATGACGCTTAGGGAAGTTAATTTGAGGGATATTTTACTAACCTTAACATGCAAAGCGTGTGCACTAAAGACCAGAGTAAGGTGAGATCAAAGCTCACGAGCATATCTATCTGGTATGCTTAAATAAGCAAGGTCTCGAGAGCATGATCTCTGTCTGTTAGGGTAATGATTATCGAAATTTGGAAAGTGATCTTACAAATACACATAATTTTTGAGACAGCAGTAATGTAGATCAAAGGTTCCGAGTAATGTGCTTCTAAAAGTTTGTTTCATGGGAACACATAAATCGAAAGTGTTCCACTGCTTAATACACAACTGCAAATTTTGCCAAAAACTAAGCTTAATCCACCCAAAACTGTCAAACGCTTAGACATCCCATAATTCAAAATCCGCACACATCAGCTTCACATCAACGACTGTCAACTTTATGTCCCACGCATTTTGAGGATTTCCGAAGATTATTACTTTTTCCATAAACTCTAAAGCTATTCACTTTCTTTACAAGAAATGCAAGATTTTCCCTTTTCACCTAAAGATGACTTTATAGCCAATAATCATTACTGAACATCTTAAGCAAGAAACATTATTGAAAACATCTTTTTATTGAGGCTTAATAAATTAATTATCTTTTTACAACTTTCACAAATTGCTGCTTAGTAATGTAAATTATTGGCATTAATTGACGAACATCTTGAAGAAATATTTTTTTATTGATTTTAAATTTTCAGAATAATTTTTTGCTAAGCTCAACAGCTTCATTATAAAGTTTGTTTAAATACAAAGTCGAACGATTCAATAAATTATTATTATGATATTTTAAAGTGGTTGTAATAACGGGGTATTCAGCCATATTCCGTGTAATGTAAAAACATAGAAGTTGAGATATATAATTAGTATCCAGCTAAATAGGCTAATTGACATTTTGGGGTGTGTTTTTATCCTAAGGTAAAGGAATTATAGATTAAACGATGCTATTGCGCTGGGATTTGCGACTTGTTGTGTCATTGCTATTGATATTTGAGCTTCAATATAGAGTATGATTGATTTTAATTTGTTTACTGTTAAGTTTTTATGACCCACGGCGTTTATAAGTGTCTATAATATGATTAGACTGTTCAAAATTAAGGCATTAAGGAGTCATTTACTTAGAGACCGTCACTTATTACGGAACACTTTAGAAGTGGGGTCGTGTATGGATCTTTTGGTGTTATGTAACAAGTGACGCAAAATGGCAAAATATTTGAAAGTAATGATGATCTGTCATTATCTGGGTCTGTCTCTGAAGGTGATTAAATCAGAATCGACAGGATTGTGGGAATTTGGACTCTAAAGTAAAGAGTAAAGTCGCCTCCACAACAAAGTCCTGTCATTTCTGGATACAGCGAAAAAAACAGCTTAGAATTTATAGTGGTTAGAGTGTCAACTCTCCACATGGATCCTAACGTCCTGGGTCGTTTCTAGGGAATGTCTAGCCGGTTTATAGTGCTTTTTCGCTGTTTCTTGTCAAACTAACTCAAATTGTGTTTTGGTGACACACGAAATGTGGCTAGGTACTCTGCATTGACAAAAACTCCGCCAATTCTAGATCAAATGTTCAATTGAAGACTTAAGGCGTAGTCAAAAATTAAAATAAATACTTAAGCCTCTCTTTACTACACCTATCCCATAATGTAACCCTTGATATCACCAAATAAGATTGACGCGACCGTTTTACGTGCTATGCAATAAATAATCATTTAAGGGT
>NW_027226591.1:0-15086 GCF_022539635.2 Chironomus tepperi
CAATGACTAACTTCCGCATGGTGTAACAATTAATTAAACGACACATCCAAAAACAGTGCTCAGCTTTCTTTCTTCATGCTCACACTAATTTGTATTGATCTGCATTTACAGTCTTTATTTCATCATGATATAAATGGGGAATTCAATAAATATCGTTCGGTGAAACTTCCAATAACCTGATTTTATTTTCTCTCTCTTATGCGTGATACTTAAATGCAGGGTGGGCAATCCTTTTAATTTGAAACCTTGCTATCCACCTTGTGGTGAGCGTCGGCCGAAATTTCGCACGAAATATGGTTTCATGGCATTTTGGGAGGGATACTGTTGTGTGCCGTGGAACAAAGGTTGTCCATCACTGACAAATAATAATTACCTCTTCATAAAATAAGTATATTAAAAAATATGGACAAAAAATACCTTGAGAAAAAAATAAATAAAATTGCTATACGAAATTGTCATTTATTATTGTATTGGATGATGATGATAATTATGATGACGATGGCGTTAAACTTTCGAAAATTATTATTTCTTCTTCTGTTTTTATTTTTCATGTGAAATTATGTCCAGTGGGGGTTAAAAGATCAATTTTACGATGACTTTGTATCCTCAAAAATTGTATAAATATCGTACTCTTTTTTATTTGTGTTATTGACAGCATCTGAGTACTTATCAACATGAAAATATTCGACATGATGTCAAGTGATTGTCAGGTGAAATGAAGAACTAAAAAATGTTGTCAAGCAGTTACCAATTGGCGTTTACTTGACAGTTTGTTGATGTTTTTGTGTGATATAAAGAGTCATTTTGAAAGATTGAGGTTTTTTGGCGATTTGAGATGGAATTGACAGGAAAAAGTTGTCGTTAAGAGACTTTTGAGGTAATTTCTATGAGTTGTGAAGTATAGTATATTGTTGCATACAGAAAGGGGTGGATGTTAATTTTTTATGTGCAGTTTTGAGATCATTCTTAAAAATTATTGTAAATTGCACAATTTAACTGGAAGGGCTGATAGATAATAATGAACCTTCTTAATCTTGATCTTAAGTCACACAAATTGTGCCGAATTGTATTTGACATGAACTCTTAACTCTGCATGTCTTACTTATTGAGATCAAAACAAAGATTAAGAACTGATAAAAGTAACATTTTTATCAAGTTTGTGCTGTTTGGGCTCGAAACTTTTGGCTTGAATATGCATCTTAAGTATGCCTTCTCGAAATCCCTGTCCCGATAAATTTTCGGGATCTCGACTTTTTAAATTTTGGGATCCCGTGATTTTTCGGGATCGGGATACCCCGACTAATAAAATTGAGAATCTTCAATTTTGTGAGTATATTCATGAGGATGCTCATTGTAACCTCGAAAACGTCAAAACCATCTTCAAATCCATAAAAACAAGACAAAAAAAAAAAATCAAAAAGCTAATCAAAAGTCAGTCGATCGTAAACACCCACCGGACACATAAACTGAAAATTGACTTGACTTACTTATAACATTATTATAAAGATAGTAAATTTAAAAAAAATAAATAAGAAAAAAATGCAAAAAAGAAGTAAGAAGTATGAAATTTATTGTAATGATACAGTACTTTAAATAAAAATAAATAAAAATTTATATAGTAAAGTAAAACTAAACTACATTTAAACGTAAGTAAACTATTACGTTGATAAATTAAGAGATAATGCAAAAAAAGCAGTCGAAAGAGTGGAAAAAAATAATAAAAAATAAAAAAAAAATTATTAAGACTTTTTAATATGTAAATTATTTACCAATTAAATTTCTTGTATATCGAGCAGATGCATAAGTTTCAAATATTTAATTATTCCACATCAATATTTAGAGAATGAATGAGAATTATTATGAAAATAAAAGAATTTAAACTTTTTTATCGATGAAAAATGCTAAAAAAATTGCTGTGTAAATAATGGAAGTGAAATTTTAAAGTTTTTTCACACAAACTGCATTTAAATAAGCAAAAATAAATAAAAAAAAAAAAACAATTAAATCATTTTTAAAATGAGGAATCTTCATTAACGTATACGTATTTACTGCTGGCATTAAAGAGTTTTTAAAACACACAAAACAGAATCTGTTTAAAGTCATGTTTATGAGACATTTAGAATTTATTATAATTTTTTTTAAAAAATTTAATTTTTTTTTGATGAAAAGTCGGTACTTTTAATACAAAAATGACATGTTATTACTTATATATACCAAGCCAAGTCTTATAATTTTTACATATTTCTGGGAAAAAAAAAAAATTACGATAAAAATGAGAATATATTTATTAATACGATAATGCATAAAGATCATAATTTATTGGATTAAAATGATATAAAAAAAGAGCTTCAAGAAATTAAAGAATTAAATGGTAAATGAAATTTAATGATATTCAGAGTGAATCACTTCTGGTTTAAATCCATAACAGTTTTGGATTTTAATAAATTTCAAGTCATAATTAAGAGATCTTTGTGGGAATTATTTGCCGCAATCGACTTTAATTTGGATTATAACAGAAATTGAAATTTATATGAATTTTGGATGTAGTCAAATCAACTTGAATTGATGATTTTATTAAGAATTTTTCAAATTTTGAGTCAAAAGTTGATCAAAATCAAGCATTAAATTAGATTCAGAGATTTTTCAGGATATTCAAACAATTTGGAATTAACCCGACTTTGGCAAATCAGACTATCGATCCAAAATCAGTCGACTAGGTTGGCATAACTCTGGCAATCTAGCTGGAAAATCAAGACTGAAAGCAAGGATCCGAAACTGAATCAATTTTGAAGATTTTGATGATTTTTGATCAAATTGACATACTTGCTTCGAACTAAGAATTCTTGAGACTAAGTCCAAGACTTCCAACTCTCGAAATTTGACAAAATCGGGACTTTGAAAAGTTATCTTGTAGTCTCGGTCTAGATTTTAGTCCCTTAGTCGGTCTCAATCTCGAAAAATTCGTCAAAACCAAGAGATTCAGTTAACATTAGCTAGAATAAGACTACAATCTTGGAGTAGAAAGTCGAACTTGACTTTATATTAAATTGAAGTCAACTTGACTTTATGTGAATTTGACATCAATGACTTTGTTTGAAATTGAAGTCAACTTGACATATATATGAAATTAACTGAATAAATTCAAATTAACATAAAATTCCAGTCAATTTCAAGCTCCAGATTAAATAACAAAAATCCCCAAAAATTCAAGTGACCTCGAATGCATCATTAAAAGATCATTTCCAAAGTAAAAGTAAAAAAAATTAATAAATTAAGGACATAAATATGTTAAACACCGTTAAAAAAAGCAGACTTGATCACTGATCAACCTAAATAAACTTTCGATGACTTCCAACAGCGTCACGAAATGTTATCAATTTAATCCAATTTAATTATGATTCCTTCATGCATTAAACATACTCTTAAACATACAAAAAACACAATTATACGATGAAGTGTAAATTCAGCGATACGAGAAAAATTAAGTGAAATAAAAAAGAAAATTTCTTTTTTAAAAAAATAGTAAAAAATGTATACGTTTGCGTACAGTACATCCTCCAAAAAAAAGAAGTTTTGGCAGAAAAAAATGCAATGAAAAAAAAATTTAAAAATTTTATTAAAAATACTATCAAATTTAAAAAGTAATGAAAAAAATTATTAAAAAAATATAAATTATTTAAATTCATTTGATTTTTTGAATATGCAAAAAAAAAAACATTTTCGATAAAAAATGAGCAAAAATATAAAAAAAAATTCAATTTACATAAGAAATCATACTTAAAGAAGATGCAAAAAAAAAGAATTAAACATTAACTCTGCAACAAAGTGACTCAATTAAGTTTGATGGTCATTTTTGGGTGCAATCTGAAATTAAATGCAGCTCAAAAAAATAAATGAAATAAAAAACTGTAAATGTGAAAAGTGAAAAAAAAAATTAACAATAAAATATTGAAAATATATGGAAAAGAAATAAAAATAAATAAATTTTAAGACTTTTTATTTTTTACCTTCAACTCTTTGAATTATTTCAGGTTGTTTTCTGGTGGAGTTCTGAGAAGTCAAATCTTTATTTTTCAGCATAAATCGATTGCATAAAGGAGTCGGTCATAAATGACGTCAAACATAAATAATATTCAAGGTTTTAGCACGTTCCGGAAAGAGAACCGCAATCCCGCTTCTTCTGAATTTTAGATGCACAGACCGGATGATTCATGAGAACTGCAGCCCAGCAATTTTGGAAGAAATCTCTTGATTTAATATTGAATTCAGAGCTGAGAGGCTCCCTTGGATTTGATATTATTTATCCATTTAAAATTCCCAGTAACAGAGTCAGGTGGAATGCCTTTTTTAATAACCTAGGCTCCAAGTCGGAGCATGGTTCCAGTAAGTAAGTAAGTAAGCATTTAAAATTCGATCGATTTTGAGCTCTGACATTGATTAAGTGATATAATCTTTTTTAAAACCGGCTACCGATTAATGAACCGGAATTCTCCAAAGATCCGGTTTTGTCAAATCTCTAGAATGGGAATTCTTTTACTCATTCTCGAGAGTCCCTAGTTCGAACTAAGAATTCGGAATTGATCAAAATGATGAAAAGTGATCAATATTGGTCAAAATTGATCAGGTTCGAATCTGTCCTTCCAGCCCTGATTATTCGGCGCCATGTCAGAGTTACCCCAGTCTAGTGTCGAATTTTGGATCGATTAATCTATTTGTCTAAGGACGAGAAGGTCCCACCACTGGTTTAGTTATAAGATTGACATTTGTGGAATTTGGAATGATATTTCAAAATTAGCAGCCGGGAGCGTTGTTGGCTTTAAGAGGTTGAATATCGGCACTACAAGTGCAATTTATCAACAGATCTAAGAGACATAATAGTTTAAAAATATCCATTTCATCGTTAATTTAATAGTAAGGAGCAAAATTGACCTGACTGCACCTTGACGACTTGATTTATCCTCCGCATTGTGCTGCCCGGTTTGAAATTCCAAATTCTGTATTGTGACAAAAATTCTAAATTCTTGGTATCTTTCAAATAATCTCCAAATGAAGCCTGATGTCAACCTGCAACCAAAATTATTTTATTTTAAAAATATCACATCATATCTGCACGAACCCCATATCGAAGCAATGCCAAAAAAAGAGCACATTTCAACACACCAAAAAATCTATCGTTTCTTGTTGATTTATTACCCATTATTATTATTTTTATTGCAATAAAATATATCGAAAAATGGAATAAAATATGTGAGCGAGCGGTTGAGAGAAGCCAGTCTAATCTATGCAGTGTATGACAAAAAAAAAATTGCACCCCTCACAACACAATAATTTACAGCAGTATTACAGCTAGATACATATATATGTGTGTATGTATGTCTGGCTGTGGCATTGACACAATGTTTAATGATTTTTTATAATAAATAATTTATTGCATTCAATTAATTTTGTGTTATGCTATAATCATACGTACATATCACTCGCCTTTTACTCAAACTATAAATTCTGTGCATACAAAAATGTTTTAGCCTTTTTTTATTCCTATATTCTGCCGATCATAATCGCTAACGTATCAAATTTTCACAGCGGGGAATTTTAAAGACCGTGAAAAAAAAAAGTTTTTTTTTTCGCTATAAAAATTGCTCTTTCCACACATCATTTACAGTATGACTAGTTTGTTAACGGAACATTTGCTTATAAATTATTGAAGTCTTTGCTACTTGCTAACTTATTTTTTTTTCACTTACTTACTTGCTACATAGCTATTATTATTAGCTGTCATCATATGATTGTGATTATTTAAGCGCTTTTTTATTGAATCTTATCCCGAGCAGCACAGGAGAATTGCTATAGCGCTGCTATTTTTGCCACATTGACAGAAAAACATTTAAGTGTCCATAACCCAGGGGTTACCCCGGGGTTTGTTGAGATATTATTATGCGTCCATCATATGATGGTTGTTTATTATGGCACTGTTTTATTAATTCTGATCCCGAGCAGCAACATAGTGTTAGAGTATTGCTTTGTCGCCAAATTGACAGCAAAACATGAGGATGCCCCAGGGCAGTTGCCCGTGGGTTTGAAGGTTTGAGGTTTATTATTGGCTTTAATCATTTAATTCAATTGCGATTGTTGATTGATATTGAATCAAATTCCGAGCAGCACATCATAATCGTTAGAGCATAGCTACATCGATGTGTTGACGGAAAGACATGAAAGTGTCCTATGGGCGTAAAACGAGGTATAGCATGGGGGTTTGAAGGTATTATTATTAGCTATCATCATATGATTTCAATACATATAGTGCTATTAATTGAATTCGATCCCGAACAGCATAGGATAATTACTAGAGCACCGACAAATCGCCACGTTGATGACATGAAGTTGCCCCAAGGGAATAATCCGGGAATTTGACGATATTAGTATTAGCTAACAATATATGATTGTGGCTATTATGGCACTGTTCATTGAATTCGTTCCCAAGCAGTACAATTCAATCACTAAGTTTCTGCATTGACGGCAAGACATGAGAGTGCCCCAGGACAAGGGAGAGGAGTTTGAAATCTTTAGGAATAAATTAAAACGAATTTTGAGTGTAAATTTAAGAATTTGTCCAAAAAAAAAGAAAAAGTAAGGGGCTTGACCCTCAAAACTCCACTTAATCGCGCCCGTGTACTCTCATGTCTACAAGACTACTGACTACCAGTCTAATTTTAAAGTCAAAAAATGAAAACTTACCTAAATCTTACTGATCGGGTCAATACAAAACGAAAATAAAATTAAATTAAGGCTTTCAGTCTATTTCATGGATAAATTGAGCTACAAATCATTATTAGCTGCTGTCATACATGTTTACTTCACACAATCTTTTCTTTTATATGTGTCAACTCCTCTCGATCAATTTTCTATTCAAAACTTCAATCAATAATTGCAATTGAGGTTTCAAAGTTGATATAATAATTTAAATTTTTTTTTTTATTCATAAACACATGCATGCATACTGAAAGATTAATCGATTTGATGTGAATCAAATGAGTCAGTATTGCTGTATAGCGAATTTATTGCTAAAAGTTATGAAATTGTGTATTTTTATTTCAATGACTTTTTTGCAACATTTTGTTGCAAATTTCTGTTGAGTTGGTGATTGGCAGTGATTATTTTTGTGCAAATATTCAGAATGACTGTTGTGCTAATCTAGATTTAATATTATTGTGGCCATAAACAGGTTAAGTTATTGTGTTATTTTGTCAACTTAATTGAATATGATGGTTATTTTAATATATTCTTGTCAAATGTTAAGACTCAGGATCACAACAGAATCATTAACATTTGATGCCGATTGGGAAATGAGATACTTTTGAGTCTTTACTGGTTCTTTACCCGTGCGACTCTAAGTAGGTTAACGAATCCATGTAGAGTTCAAATGGGCTTTAATTCCATTTAGTTGGTGTAGTAATTGTAGCTTCTAGGTTCAAGCCTGCCTAGAAATTTTTCAGAAGTTAAAATACAGTTTACATACTTTGACTTCTTGCAATGTGTTAGCTATTGGATATCGATACAGTAACCAAAAATTAGACAACGTTAGAAGTTAAATCTAGTTGAAGTATAAAAGACATTAGAGCCTTTAATTCATCAAAGAAGGGTTTTACAGAAACGGACCTAAATAACCTATGACATGCTGTAAATTGGAACGAGATTGTAGTGTTTTCAGATTTTTTAAACGATGTCACATGCAAAGACGGAAAATGTGTACAAACTTTGTGATAAGGTCAGAAACGGAATCAGATGGAAGGCTTTTTGTAAAGACCTTGGCTTCACATCGGAGCATGGTTCCAGTAATTAAGTAAGTAAAAGATATCGCATGATTTAATAGTAAAACTGAGTATAATAATGTTTAATTAAAGAATAATAAAGTTTTCGATTGACAGCACTTGGATATCACCTAAAACTGACTCTATCGCTTGCCGTATACCCTAACAGACTAAGAGCATGCTTTTATGGTACAGAATTACCTCAATGAGACCTAAAAGTGGACTCATTGAATATTACGAGTAAGATTCTGGATTGCAGTACAGTCTCTTTTCACTAGATTCGTTCAAAACTGCAGTCCTGCTGCCAAAGAGTGTAGTATGGTCCATCCGAGAACTTGCAGGTCTGTGCATCTAAAACGAAAGAATCGCAAACTTGCAAAACCTGTTTTAGCAGTGTCAAATTCGATGACTTTAACAAATTCAACAAATATCAAGAAATATTGAATGATAATTCACAATATCCATGCCTTAAAAACAAAAAACCATCACATCATCCCGATCAGTGTCTGCATACAGAACAAATTGATGATTCAACTGATAAAACTTTAACGAACGAGATTCTTAACCAGCTTAATTCAAAAATAAATCGACATTTTGGTCTTTAACATACAAACTATCACATTAAAAATAATCAAGCCACAACAAGTCGCAATTTTGGTACAAAATTTATGACCACAAATTTAAACTACTTCATTTAATCATACTTTGTAAGCTTAATGATTTCAATATTTTCATATGAAAAATGTTCATTACTTTATTGACATTTTTAATGATTTTCGTCAAATTGACCGCGACTTTACGAAACAGCAATTTATTCAGCTGTCGACACTAAGGAAGATCTTTCTGATGGCAAACAGCTTTTAAAGTCCACCTTACGACATTCAGCCTTAATAATATTTGTGCATAATCAATCTAATATTTCCCATCAGCACATAAACTATCATATTCATATATATTTTTGATATATAGGTTGCGATAAACGCGCGATTATGATAAATACGTCATATGAGTTTCAATCAGTCTCTTTCTGCACATTTTGATATTTTTATTAGGTTGGATTATTACACAATTTAGATGGTTCCACGAATAGCGATTCGCTTATGATTTATGGCCTCACATAAAACTGAAAAATATTTTTTTTTCTCGTCTCACTCATTCCTGCCTGCCTTATTTTTTGGTTATTGAAGCTATATTTGGTTGGAATATGAAATACACACATCATATGATATCAAATTTTATTGCATGAAGCATTTTTTTTTCTTCTTTTTTCGCTCCCTTTTTATAGTATTTATTTTTATGCGCAAAAAATGTGATTATAAATCAATCTACAACAAATCAAAAAGTAAAACATGTACATATGTATGTAGAGTTGGTTTTATGAGTACATCTAGAGGATTTGAGAAGATGAAAATTGTCACAAGAGGGATTGAAGCGCATTTTTAATGGTTTTATGATACGGAATATTGAAAACCAAAAGTCTTTTCTATGTAAATCGAGTCCTACACAGGGTCCTATACTAAGTTGGATTATTATCAATCGAAACAGACATTACTTTCTTGATAAAATCACCCTAACAGGAAAAAAGCATGCTCACATGGTACCGTAATGCCATCACGGTACTATGAAAGCATGCTCTTAGTATGTTAGGGTCAGTTTCAGTAATTCGAAAGACTCATCACGTAAAAATGACGAAAAACCTGATCTTAAGCCGACTAGACTCTGATTGAGTTGGATTTCATCGAATCTAATCGAATCTGGAGAAATAAGAACTTAAAAGTCTTAGAGAAAAAAAAGAAACTTAAGTCAGCGTGACTCTGAATTCAGTCCTGATTCGATTAATAAAGCCTTAGTGTAGCTCTACCTTCTACACTGTGTGCTATCCGGGTTACCCAAGCTTGGCCAAGAATTTTTTTAGTTTTTGATTATACCTGAAATAGCTAATCGTTAGCCAAAATGAATTAAGGCGTTTTCAGCTTTATTTCAACGGTTTTGGCTACTGCTCTTTTTGGTATCCAAGTGGTATCTGAGCTCAAATATACACACCGAATGAGGTTCTTCTATTTCTGAGTGAAATAAACTATCGTGTCAATGTCTGAATTTGAACATCCTCGAACCAATGATAATTGATTCTTCCAATCCAAAATAATGCCTTTCTGTGCAACCGAGGGATTAGGCCACATATCGGACATCTAAATTACTCTTTTTGTGAATATGCGGGTTGGATTCTTAGCAAAATTTGATATCTTCTTAAATTTATACAGTGACAAATTATGTAGCATGTGATTGTCTAGGACCATAATGCCATAATGTGCTACTGAGGTTAAAATTTTTCATTCTTAAGTAGCATAAAAAGTCGAGTCCGACGCTCAAGTCAGAGACACACCGTACTGGTCCGGGATTTTGAATCGATTGACCGACTTGTGCTATTCGGGATTCTATTTAATTCTATAAACTATCAATTCGTTTACATCCGTAATCTCTCTATTAATTCCAACTAGTCATGAATTGAGCAATCTTCCTACAAAAAATTGCTAATGTATTATATTTAAAAAATAAGAAAAATTCTAATGTAAACATGATATTTGGGAATGATCAATATCACGCAACAGCAGCAGCAATAAATCCACAAAAAAAAAGAAACGGGGAAAAAAGAGTAAGAGGAACAAAAATAAAAGAATAAAGAAAAAGAATAGCAAAAAAAATGTGAAATTAATAATAATCAATGGAAAGTATAGATTTTTGATGTGGCAAAAGGGCATTGAAAAATTGGAAATAATTAATCAAATTGATGGGAATCAATAAAGAGAAAGGAAGAATGTAAGTGAAAAATGTGCAATATGTTTGCACACGAAATATAAATCTGCAGAATATCGGAATTATCATTAATGCATCAACAGCAAAGCTTACATATATCAAATATTATAAATTACAAAAGGAATCTTACATCACATGGTCCATTAATTTAACTTGATTGACAATAACTTTGTGTGTGCATTGCTTTATTACCTTTTATTGTCTTTTCTTCCTTCATCTCCTTCTTCCTACTTTTATTTTTTTTCATTTCTATTACATTTCACAATAGCAAAAATATAATAATATGATGATATTAATCTTAACCACACATTTCATAGATTTTTCGTACATTTTTAGGATTTATTGCTGTTACTATCTATCGATTTACAGCTATACAGAATGATGTAAAACAGTGTTGTTATTTTCAATGTCTAGGGAAGACTAGGTAAGTGCAAAATACAGATATTGTGTATATTTCAAGTAACTTGATAGTTACGGTATTGAATTGGGTCTTGGAAGTTGACATGTTGCATGACCTGCAAATTATGTAAGTCATTCAAGTATTAGGCACGGATCAAGCACATTCAACTCCAGTGAAGTAACTTCTCGACTAGACTTTTTTTGGATTCTGTAAAACAGTGTTGTCCAAACTGTGTACCGCGACACGCTACTTTGTAGCTAAATTTCTTTGAAGATTCAATAAAAAACACAAGCCGTGAGCGGTTTTAATGACTTTGTGGCTTTTTACTAAGATGTACCCAAGCTATCTTTGGGTGTGCCGTGTGCCGTGACACAAGAAACAATGCTTTAAACAACACTGCTTTAAAGGATCTTTTGGCTGCATTTGAATCTTTTTTAAAACGGCAATGCCCTAAGACATAGACATCCGAGGTCCTAAGACATAGACATCCTATGTCCCCAACGTAGATATTGTGCAAATGCTTGCAGTTATCAGCATGGCAGCAATCAGTGTAATGATTGAAAACTAGACATCTGGTGGGAATTGAACCCACTTTCTTACAAATAAATGTTGACATGTTGCATAGCCACTCCAAGAACGGAACCATTCTTCTCGCATTGACAGGTTCGATTATATTCTGAGCGGACAAAAATACGTTATAACTGGTTGAAGGCAAGTTAATATACAGTTGATGTCTAATTCTAACGTATTTTTGTCCACTCGGACATATGAACTTGATACCGCAATTATATGATCAAGGATATATCAAAACAATGAATCTAGCCAAAACTTTTGTGTCCCAAATGAGATTAATCGACTAGAAAACAGTAAATAAGCACTTATGTCCGACTAGAATATTCCAAGAATCGAACCCGATTAGTTAGCATCGGTTGACCGACACTCTACCAACTACACCACCGCTACATCTTCTCTATCTCAATTTAGACACAACAACACTGCTACATAAAAATTAATATATTACAAATAATAATCTATGTGGATAGTTAAATTGTACAAGTAATAAGTAATGATTCAAAGATGCTGCACAAGAAGAAGAAACAATCATAAAAAGCAAGATAGGAAGATGATAAAGATGGAAAATAGTCCAGTCATAAAAACCATTTGATTCTCTTTGATTATGTGACATCTGCTATAGATTTATGTCTTGTGATGTGTCTGATGTGACGAGCTACATGGAATACAATGGAACGTACATAAAAGTCACTAAGGTGAACGAGCTCGTTGATTGTAATTTGAAGGATTATTTGAAAAGAAATAAATCAAAAAATGAGGAACAATAAAATTATTTTTATGAATTTTAGGGATTTTTTTTTTTCGTTTGTATTTTTGTCGCATGTGTGATGGATTTATGGGCTTTTTGGTTTGAATCTGCTCTTTTTTTCCTGTTGGGGTGCACATAATTTAGAGCATTATGAAAATTAAGTTTTTGAATTCTTTTTAAATGAGATTTTAATGGGAAACGATTAAAATATTCGGAAATAAAGATGGTATTGAAGTTGCTGTGACAATTCAGATTTTGTGTAGATCCATGACTTTGATTGGTATGATTCTATATTGGTTCTAGGGTTTGTTCAAGGCTTCAGGTCTGTATTATTTATCTGTAAGCTAACAGACCTGCGTCTTGGACGAACTGTAAAATATAGATGAAAACTGCAGGTTTGCGCATCTAAAATACAACAAATGCAGGTCTGTTGCTCTTAACCTAACCCTAGATACATAATTCTAGTCAAGGTGTCATTCATTAGTTAATTTTGATTGTTAGCTATATTTTTTTTTTTTTCAAAAATCCACATCATGCCCGAGCGACAGAGAGTAGAAGGATGAATTAATATTAAGTACAAAAAGACTTCGAACTCCATGTGACATTCACGAGTAGACAAATATACTTTGGAGCTAGACATCAACTTGACATTGACTTGTCATTGTCTGACGGCGTCTTTTAAATTCGGGTTCTAAATGACCATTATGTGGAGCCTACTATCGCACAGGCTTAAGCGACGTAAATGAAGGGAGATCATCTGATGTATTTTTGCCGTTATATTGCTATACTTTTCTTCATTGCTGTTGTGCTGCAAAAATCCTTTGTCCACCCTACGTAAATGTAGATGGCTTCACCGTCTTAAGGTTCCGCATTAAGACTACATCATGGATGCATTTACTAACATCAAATGAAAGTCACCCTTATATGACTTTACCAATCCTGCATTGGTCTTTAAAGAGGCAACTGTGCCTTCATTCTCGGGACCAGAACTCGAATTCGCCTCAAACTTTATATAGAGTCGAGTCGACTTAAATGAGCCATTTCATACAAAATTCCGAGTCTACCTCTGCTCTGGTCAGCATGTAACCTCAAATACCATACCAAATCCCCCAAAAAAACATAAGCATTAATAAGAAGACATTCGTTAATGCAGTAATAAGTGGATAAAGGTGAATTTCATAATCAAGTCATGCGTGATTTTACGTAATTTACATTCCATGTTTAAAAAACACAAAAAATTGTCATGCAATGTCGAGTACTTAAACAGAAAAGCATTTCGTTAAGGAGATGAGTAAAGCACAAGATATAAAAATGAAATTTATTGTGTCCACAACTTCAAAAAATAAGAAGTAAAAGAAGTGGAAAGTTAAAAAAGCGGAAAGATGAGATGAGTCAAGCAAAACGGGGCAATAAAAAGGGAACACTACATAGAATAATTATTCACGGACATAAATTCTTTCTGGTTCTTTTTTGTGTGAGTGTGTTGAGAGCCACAGTACAAGAGTAAAAGACACTGCAGCCATAATAAAAGAATAAATTCGTCATAAATCCTTCATGAAGAAGACACATATCCTTAATTTATTGTTTAAAGGAAAAAAAAGAAGTTCAAAGCATAATTTATGCCAGCAGTTTCTTTTATTTCTCTTTTTTTTTCTCATTTTTCTGCTTCCCAGTTCTCTTTCTTTATTGCTAAAAACCATAAATCTACTTTTATTATTATTTTTTTTCTCCTTTTCAATGTTTTTGTTTTCATTTCTTCAACTGAAACTGCTGCTGATGCTGCTGATGCTCTTAATATTTGCTGTAAGGAAGTAAGCATGCAACTACAAGTAATGCAATACGAGTGAAGAAGAAGAACTGTAAAGTGTACTTGACTCAATGATTTTGATTAGAGGGAAAATTTACTGCACCACTCAATATAAATAAAAATTCTGTTGTTTTGCTTGGTGCTGTATTGGGTGGACTGTGGGGTTCAGTTTGACCAGAAGTGATGCACAAGTGGTAAATTCTTGTTCTTCAAGTGCTTGTGTGGTGCGTATGATCGTTGATAACACTCACTTTCATCCTAACTTGCAGCCGTCTGAAACTGGCCTTATCACTGGCTTAAGCTTGCCAATTCCAAAAACCAAGTGCAATACTGTTTCTATCAACAGCCTCCTTCCAAGAATTCTTTGTCCACTTTCATGCTCTTTTCCACTTTAAAAAATGCGCTTTGACCACAAAGGTTGAGGAAACAACAATCCATTCCTCTCTCCAATCTTTCTTTCCTCACAAATCGCAATCGCTTCCGACATTCTTCTTCTTTTCATCTTCAATAATGGTACTGATGGTGCATCCACAATCTTTTGAGAATGAGATACTCTTGCCACTATTAAGAAGATGAAGGAAGAAGAAGAAAGGAGAAAAAAAAATATTTATAAGTGTAAAGCGATAATCCATAAATTTAAGGCTGCAATGAATGTGTCTCTCAGCATTTGCTGGCAAGTTTCTCACACTAGAACACCCTCAGATTTCATCTCTTTAGTTTATTGTTTGCTGTTTTTAAAAGAAGATATTAAGCTATAATTTATTTAGTCTTTATTTAAATTTCGTTTGAGGAACTGGAAATAAAGTGAATGAAGAAGTAAAAGGCGAAATACTTCAAAAGAAGTTTTTAGATGCAGATCTTGCCCTAGCGCCAAAATGGCAAGATTTTTGGACGATATTGCCAGAATTCGAATGCAAGATTTTTGCCCGAGAACGA
>NW_027226592.1:0-15614 GCF_022539635.2 Chironomus tepperi
TCAGCATCTGTTTTCGCGTCATATAGCCGCCAAAAATGGTATGTCCTTCTTCATTTGTGTCACTCGGGAAGGAAAAATTAGAACCAATAAAATAAGGACGCCGTTTCTTTCTAAAATCAATCTTTGAATTAATCCTCAACAGAAAGAGGTTCCTCTAATGCAATTAAATGTAAAAACTTTTTTGAAGGCAAGAAGATTTCACAGAAATTCGTAAATCTTTTAGTGTGTGAAAAAAGAAGCTTTTAAAAAACGAAGAAATAAAATTAATGGAAACCTTACATCCGTAATCTGGCTGTTTCTATATGTGTGCATTCGTGGCAATTAATTTGAAACTTTTGAAGCAAATAAGATTTTCGTATGTGATATTTACTCAAAACAACCCGAGCGACACAAATGAAGAGGCTGCGCAACGGAGGACCTGAGCATTAGCACTAAATGGAAGTTGCCTATATTTTCACATCAGCCATATGAATGCCATACGGAGACAGCCAAATGTATTTCACAGCTTCATGGCTAAAGAGCTCTATGAAGGATACTTCTGAATCTGTGTCGCTCGGGCGGCATTTGATTAAGCCATAAAAATCATTTGAAGAATTCAATCAATTACTAAATTAAATCTTTTCAACGAAACAAAAGCAAAGCTTTAGGATGTCGACAAACTTAAATGAAAATATCACATACAAAATGAATAAAAATGTGACAAAAGACCTACAAGTGCTGGTGAGATAATGTAAGCCCATTCAATCGAAAAAAAAAATCAAATAAAAAGCTTAAAAAAATTTTCTTCAATAACTTCTCTGTCCATTCCATTATGCTATTACTTTAATATTATTGATTTTTCAGAATACTTTTTCAGTTACATTTCCAAAGCTATGCCATTTATGGACTTGAAATATGAATTATCATCTTTGTTATGCAATGGATGAACACATCTCCGGAAATTCGTTTTGAACACACCATTTTCTAAATGAGGTCATTTTGCAGACTCTCTCTCCTAAAATTTCCCAACACTGAAGAAAGGACACTAACATGCATGCATAATCCAACCATAAGGAATCGCATAACTTTACATAAATTTCAATTTCTCCTGCATACCATATGTGGATATTTTACATGAAACTCATATAGCTGAGCTTTTTCAGCAGCATGACCTCTTCGAATTGATCCTTCTTGAAGATCCCATAGCGAGTGAAATTTGTCGCTATGTCCATGCAATGTTCTTTTATTAATAAAAAGTTAGAATTTTGCAACTTTTGGGGCCAATTTTATAAAGTACGAAGGAAAGTATTCTGAATTTGAAATTAAAAAATTGAAATTTTTAAAACTTTTCCATCATAAATCCAAAGTTTTGTCACACAAAAAAACTCATTTCGTTCACCCACCCAAAATTCTGTTTCATCATTTAAAGCACTGTTGTCTGCACAGTTTATTGATTTTTTCATCATTTATCTTCTGTATTATGTGTGTTTGCCAAATGTGTATGCATTTTCTTTCGCTTTTTTTTTCACACTTTCTTTCCTCATTAAATAAATTTTCTTTGCCAATTTAAATCAATAATATTTTTTTTTTTTTATATACCTTCATTCAAGCTTTTGCTGCTTAATGTACGTATATTTTTTATATCATCTTAAAACACGTAATTTTGTTTCCCGTAAAAATTATCGATATGGAAATTAAAAAATGCACATAGTTACGTTTCATCGCATTTTTCTCTAGAAACCTGATAAAAATCTATAAACGATAGAATGATTTGATTATTTTGCCCAGTTTGTATATTGACTTTAAAACTCGTTTATTACAAGCAAAATATTTAATAAATAACTATTTTAAATAAATTATTTTTTTATTTATTTTCTTATTTATTTTTGATTTCAACAAAATATTTTGAAAAATTCTTGCCCGATTATATACCTTACGCAAGACCCAAACACAACTGAAAAATTTTTTCAACGTTGCATTTTTTGCTACCATTTTGGGAGAGAAAAAAAAAGCTCTTAGTTCTACTTATACCTCAAATCACTAGTAAACTCGATTACAAATACTAATTTGATAGAACATGTAGACGAAAATATGAGAATATACTTTTTTTTTCCATAATTTTAGATATTTTATGAACTTCAGCACAAGCTGCATGAGCTTTGGAGTTTAAATTTATTTTATATGATGAAATATTCCCTGACAAATTTATTTGCTTTTCTTCCTCGAGACACACAAATGATGAATAATCCGCCTAATACTTTTGAAAGCTCTACTAAAGCTCCACTGGAAGATGCCTTCATTTGACACCCCATACTTACTGACTTCCTTACTTAGTTACTTTGCTAGCCATATAGATCAATTGTGATACCTCTCAAAGAAGTCGATAATCCTAATGACTGCCAAATAGAAGCGAATTTAATGATTGATACCAAATCAGTCCCGAGTAGTCTAAATACTTTTATTACTTGTTAAGGACAAATTAATGTTGATAAGAGTTTCTAGCCCCCCTTCCCCTCTCGTTACAAAATGACCATGAAAAAAAATTTTTTTGCTTTAGGCTGTTACAAAATATTAGACCCCCTATCCCATAAAAGCGATAATAATGAAACTAAGAGTTTTAACGGTTTTTTGTCGACTGATGAGTAAAAATCTTGTTGGAACCCTAAAGCTTGGTAACGAAACCTTCTTAATTTGTGGTCAGGTGACGGCCACATGACATTTAAGTAAGAATTTTTATGGCAGTTAACACAAAAAATTGCGACCTGACTGCCATGAAAAACGTGTGCCAATCGGTATCGTTTGTTCATTTATATTATATTAAACAACCTTCTGTTCAAAAATTCAACTTCAGACACATCACTTTTAATTCCTCTTTAACATTGGATGTCGTAAATTCACGTAAATTTTTCATTAAATTTTCAAAAAATAGAAATCTTTAAAATTCATTTGTTCCTTAAAATATACCAAAAATAATATAATTGTTGAATACAATTAAAACAAAAGCAAGAAGATTTCATTACAATTCATTAGTAAGTTGAGCTATTAATAAGTTCATTGACATATTTTTTCATTCATTATTTCTCTTTGGATTAAAATCAGGTCAATAAATTCTCTCATGTCTTTTTTTTTTCATTTTATTTTATAAAAAAAAATTCATTAAAGAAGCTCCAAAATGAGTCCTTTAGGGAGAGGGAGAAAAGTAGAAAATTCCATCACATGAATTTTCGTGAGAGAAATTTCACTCATTTTTCTCACGTAAAAATTATCCGTCCATAACCTAGCAAATTGTTTTTCCCACAGACCTTAAAAGGGAAAGAGAAAAAAATTTAAAAAGAAAATTGTTTTTCCACATGCACGTTTTCCCAGAGAAAAAAAAAGCATTAATTTGCGAGAGAATAACTTTACATTCGTACACAACCGAGATTTTCTTGGTACTGGTGAGAGAAAATTTTATCTCTATTACAAATACAACAGCAGGCAAAGTGAGATTCTATAGAAAAAATTTCTCTTTCCATTCAGATATTCAGGATAATTGAAAATGAAGGAAATTGAATGATAAACACTCAATGGTTGCATTATCACTTGATTATTATGATGATTATATTTTAATCTTCATCTTTCGCTCATTTTCCTTCTCACTAAAGACATTTCACTCTCTTATTGGCATTTGAACATCTTTTGTGAATGTCCTTTTTGTTGCTGCTCTTCGATGCTTATTCATAAAATGTCAATGACAAGTATTTTTCTTTCCATTCATTTTTCAGCTCATTTATGATGATTTTATACCCTCTATAGTATCGTATACTTTTCTTGAATAAAAATGTCCTTTATCAGTTTTTCATTATTATTGTCAGCTTCTTGTCTATTCTCATTTTTATCATTCCTTTCCAAGACATAGGACATCATTACAAGCATTTTGTTCAAAAATCACTTTTAATTACTCTGAATATTGAGATCCAGAGATGCGCTAGGACTACTAGTAGTTGGTTGCTCGTAATTGTTTAACGAGTGAGGATTCGACAGACCTCTGATATGACCTACAGAGGATCAGAATCATCTTTTTGACGACATTACTCCTGTAGCTTACAGAATAAATTTTTTTTTTTTTTTTTTAAAATAAACTTTTTATTCATTAAATTTTTAACTTAATTATGTACAAAGTTTGGATACATTTTATTTGTATTTAAATTTTTAAGGATTCTGGCTTATCGCATTCATCACTTAGTTTTTGATTTTATTTTGAAATTGTTTTGCTTTAATTTATGTTGTGGTTTATTCGGTGTTTCGCGACAAGACGAGTGTTGAAATTCTTGCAACTTTCCGACGTAGTCCTCAATAGAAGGGTATTTTTGCTTCAGTATGTAGATCTGATATCCTTTCATATCTTGTTTTGTTGAGAACAATTCTCAAGAATTTGTTTTGTAGTACTTGTAGTTTTGTAGATGTGTTTTTGCCATCCGTTCAAATGCTGGACAGCCGTATGTGAAGATGGGTCTCACGGCTAGCTTATAGATGAGAAGTTTGTTTCGAACGTCGAGATGTGAGTTCCTGCTGATGAGGGGATAAAGTAGTCTTAGTGCAGTGTGAGCTCTGTTGGTCACATATTCTACATGCTGCTTTAATGTCACTCTCTTGTCGATTATCATTCCCAGATATTTAGCTTCGGTTTCCCATTTGATGTTTTCGTTGAGGAATTTGATGTTGTCTCTTGGAAGTTGCCTGGAGTACCTATTTGTGATGAATAAGGCTTGAGTCTTCTGTTTGTTGAGATTTATTTTCCATTTGTTCATGTATTGTTGTACTTTTCTTCCAGTGTGTTGTAGATGTGTTACAATATCGGCTGAGTTTTCTGCAGAATGATACAATGCAGTATCATCTGCGAAGAGTGCGATATTGTTAGTTGTTTTCTCTTACAATATCATATGTGTAGATGTTGTAGAGAGTTGGTGAAAGCACTGCTCCTTGTGGTACTCCGAATTTGATTTCATTGGTTTCTGAGAACTGACCTTTAATAAAAACTGAGAAAGTTCTTTCACTTAGGAAAGATCTTACAGTTTTTATAAGTGGTAGTGGAAACCCTAGTTTGATCATTTTAAACAAGAGTCCGTTATGCCAGACTCTGTCAAATGCTTTCTCCACATCTAGGAAGATCATTCCTGTTGATTTCTTCCTGCTTATGTTTTCCTTTGCTGTTTTGATTACTTTGATGAGTTGGTGAGATGTTGATCGTCCTGTGCGAAAGCCACACTGTTGAGTCGGAATGATGTTGTTATCCTCCAGATGCTCGTTTATTCTATTCAGCAATACTCTCTCCAATATTTTGTTAGGGAACTAAGCAAGCTTATTGGCCTATAGCTGCTCACTTCGTTTGCTGGTTTGCCAGGTTTTGGGATCGGATTACTTTAGCTTTTTTCCAAACTTTCGGAAAATAGTTAAGTTTGAGACACGTGTTGATGATGAACTTCAAATATTCGAAGCCTTTTGGTGGAAGATTTTTGAGGAGTATGTTGTTGACATCGTCTAATCCTGGTGCTTTAGGATTTTTTCAGATTTCTTACAATGTATGAGATTTCCTCTACATTTGTAAGTTCTGTGCAGTCACTATTTTCTCCTTCCAATGTTTCCTTCACTGCGTTGTCTACTTCCTGGGTATGTACTGGGTTGTTGTCCTCAAGTGGATTTTCGTGAGCTTTACGAAAATAGTCACTGAGAACGCTGGCTTTTTCCTTATTAGTGATGAATGTTCTATCTGCATCAATCAACGGTGGCATCGATTTTGAACCTTTCTTGCAATGCTTTGCAATCCTCCAGACTGTTTGGTTTGATGGTTGGATTTCTGAAAGCCGCTTATTCCAGTTTGTATTTTTGAGTTCCTTAATTTTGTCTTTGATGACTTTCTGTAGAATGTTTAATTCAGTTTTGAATTGATTATCTCTGCTGCGTTGCCATCTTCGTCGAAGACTTCTTTTCGTCCTGATTAAGTCTTTGATTTCTGGTGTGAGCTTTGTCGATTCAAAGTTGATCTTTCTCTTCTTCACAGTTTTGTTCCTTGAATCCATGATGAGTTCTGAGAATACTTTGATATGATGTTCTATCTCCTCTACGGTGTTGCATGGGTTTTCCAGAGTGCTGTCTTCGATGCGACGAGTTATATACGATTTGAATTTTTTCCAGTTGGCGTTTCTGTAGTCATATCTGTAAACTGTGTTGTCTGTTCTGTCAACTTTGGATGTCCTGATTTGAAAATACACAGCGCAATGGTCACTCATTGCCTCTGTGCATTTGTTCTGTAGTGTTCAGACTGGAATTTGAGGCATTAGGTCGATTGTTGATACAGATTTCGTCGGATCTTCTGGATAATACGTTGGTGAATCGGGGTAGTAGATCATGAACTCCCCGGACATATCCTGTGTATTGTCCCGGCTTTGTTTGCTACGTTGCAATTCCACTCTCGATGTTTTGCATTGAAGTCTCCGCAGATGTAGTAGTTTCCTCTGATGTTTGTTATTTTGTTGATGTCATCTCTTAGATGATCGTCTATTTCCTTCCTTTGCTTCCTCCTGGAAGATAGACGGAGAGGATGTGGCAGCTTATTGATTCGTTGATGAAGACTTCTTTATTCCGTGCATTCTATTAGCTTTGTGTTGTAACTTGGTTGAAGCTGATGTTTTAGATTTCTTTTGACAATGATCGCAACACCACCTTTTGGTCTATCAATGCGATCAAATCGATGAATTACGTAGTCAGGATGCGAGTCTACTTTGGAGTTTGGTTTTAGGAATGTTTCCGATATGCACGCAACATCAACGTTTTGCATGCTTGAGGTAGTCGAGAAATGCTAACATCTTATCTGCAAGGCTGTTAGCATTCCAGTAAATTACGTTGATTCTTTGGTGACTACAATCCATGTTGACTCATGTAGATTTTGGCAACTTTTTGGCCGATGGCTTGTTGTATCTGTTCCTCTTTTAGGTACTCTGGCTTTTTGGTGATGATTTCGATGAATGAGTTGATGAAGAACATGCATTCATCGATTGTGCCTTGGGCTGGTGAAATTTGTTCCTTTGTATTACCACTGGATGAAGGTTCAGGATCGACCTTGTTTGTTTCCAAGGTTAGTGAATTGAAGTCTAGGTCCATAATTTCTACAACCTGTGTTGAGTTCTGTTGATGATTGTTATTGGTCTTTGGCTTTGACCTGTTGTTATTTCATTCCTTCCCCTTCTCCTATTTCTTCGGTTTTTTGTTTTGATTTCCCTGATTTGAGGGTTTCTGCTGTGGATGATTATTTTGTGATTTTATGGTGACTGGTGCGGAGGTTTCAGAAGCTGGTTTTCTAGATGTTGTTGGTACCGGTTCTGGATACTCCTAGCTGGTCTTTGTGATGTAAATTGATCAGATCCGCCTGATCGTTCACCTGCTTTTGATGTTGGTGGAGCATTCCTTTGTTGTCCAGCAGGATTTCGTGAATTCCTTTGTTGTCCAGCAGGATTTCGTGAATTCCATTGTTGTTCACCTGATGGTCTGTTTTGATTTCGGTTGTTGTCGTTCATTGATTTAGCTTTCCACTTCTCGATTATTTGTTTCCTGATGTTGCATTCTTGTGAGATTGATGTATGTTTCTCGCCGCAGTGACACTTTAGTTTTTCGATTGGGACCTTGTTGGTTTCAATCGAAATGTAAGGACAGGTTTTTGAATCATGCTGTTCAGAGCATCTGAAACAGATTAGTGGTTTGTTACAACCACGTTGTCCATGACCAAACTGCAAACATTTCGAACAGAAAGAAGGTCCGTTACGCCTGTTGTTGTATTTAGCCCATTTTACTTTGAAGCCGTAGACACAGTTAACCTTTCGAAGGTTTTCCAAAATGTTACCTTCCTGTACTTTATTAAAATACAGAAGGTAGTTCTGGTCGTCGTCGTTTTCGTGTCTCCTTTGTTTCATTGTCATTTTGACAATTTTAACTGGTGATATGTTTTCCGTTTTCAACTCCTTTTCCAAGTCTACGATCTCCATCATTGGAAGTCCGTAGAGCACGAATTTCATCTGTGGTTCCTGGTTTGCATAGGTGTGAAAGTGGTGTTGTTTTTCTCTGAGGAGTTTGATGAATCTGTCGTAGTCGTCCCAACTCTCCGTTGATACAACTTTTGTTTTGAGTTTATCCTTTTTGACGTTGATCATAAAACTCCTGGGTTGGTTGTTGATCTGGTTCATCAACCTTCTGATCTCCTGTCCTCCACCACTAGTTATATGGATCGGTGGTGGTTTTGGTTTCTGCTGTGATGTTACGTTGATGTCTTTCGATGATGATGATATTTCACTTTGTTTTGGTTGTTCTGGTGCTTTGCTGTTATCTCCGCTGAAGTTGAACAATCTGTTATCGTACAGATTCGTCCTGGCATTTGAGAAGTCAAATTGTTTTTTGTTGTCATCTTTCTTTTTGCTAGCACTAGATATCTTTTTGGCTGGCGCACTGAAGATTTCAAGTTGGCTGCGACGTTTTTCTGCCCTTAATGGTTGGACGAATTGATCCATTGTTGTCTGTTTTGTTTTGAGATTTTCCATCTCAATGTCATGTTGCTTTTCGTTGTTTATATCCTCGGTGATGAGAGTTGTCACGGGTGCTGAATCTTGTTGTTGAGATTCAGGTTGTTTTTCCGAAAGTTTTTGGTTACTTTCCTCGTTGTTGAGATTTGTTGTTGTTTCTACCATTTTGCCGAACAAGTCAAAACACGTCTGAACAAGTTGAACTGAGATTCGAAACTTTAATCTCTGTTGTTGTTATCTGGAGCTTTTGAGAATTTTGAATTAATTGCGGAGCGAATTAAAAACACGTCTGTTCCCTTTGACGGACCGATGTGAACTCTTACAGAATAAAGCTTTGAGCTTCTTTTCCATTACATATGATTCGTAAAAGAACAGGTGAAAGTTTGGCCTGCCGATTCTGGAAACCACAATCACAGGGTCGGTATGACAATAGTTAGGTACCGAAGTACTAAACCATTCCGTCAACAAGCCGCTTTGATTAATCTAAAATATCATTTTATGTACTGAAATTTGAAATATTTAACCCGTTATTTACGGAGTTTTTTTAGGACTTGAGAATGCATTTAGGTGATACATAATAGATAAAAAATAAAGATTACGAAGAGTTTGAAGCTATTTAATGCCTGAATTTAGTTAAATTAACAAAAATTTAGTGTAACATATTTGTTACGCTAGTATTTTGCAAACATTTTTTTTTCACCACTGAAAATTTTTATTCATTAATTTTTCCTTTTCCTTACTTTTTTGACTAACAAACAGAGCTCGAATGTTAATCTAGTGCCATATTTGATCATTTGAGTCCAATTTATATATTCAATTATGCACAGAATTGTTAAAAACTAAAAAAAAATTACTCTCACATTACACATCATAATTTCTTAACTATTTATTTTGGAGCTTTCAAACTATGTATAAGGAGTTTCTTTCACCTTAATTAATCACCTGAAGCACCAAAAGAAGGATGTCATTCCTTTAAATAGACCTAAAACCACTTGAAAAGTTTCACCTCAAATTTTCATATCAAAAAAATTCATATGTAAAAAAATCCACTAAAATGAGCTATTCTTTAAAAATAATTGTCCAAAAATAACTATTTCATAATAATTAAGTAATACACAAAACAACATCGCTCAAATATTAGTTAAATCACATTAAAAAATTAATTAATTATTTTCTGACACAATTCCTAAAACACTTGTAAAATACTGGCGTAACATATATGTTACTGGCAAAATGTCGCTAAAATCCTAGCGTAACATATATGTAACATTTATTATCAGTGAATAGTTAATGTATTTAATTAAGCTATTCTTGTGTTTTTAAGTTATGTTTGATAATATACGACGTTATACTTTAATATTCTTTTGATTTCTGGTTAAAAATGTGGATTAAAGACCGAAAATTTTAAGTTTGAAAATCATACATTTTGCAACACAAAAGTTAAACTTAATTAACTTTACTAATTTGCATATTGTAGTAATTTAAATTAGTAAATATGCAAGTTTATGCATTATTACATGATAACTATTAATCTGGTTGTAAGTTTAATCAATATTAAAAGAGAATTTAACGTAAAAGTTAGCGTTACATATGTGTTACGCTAGTAATGAACGGGTTAAATGCGCTAATGATGCCTTTTATGCTGTACTATTTGATGTTCTAAAAAAGTTTTTTATTTGTGATTCATTACCAATTACTTCCATTGATCAAATGTAAAATAAAATATGCTAGTTACTCTGATTTTGACATCAAAGATGATTGTGTGCATTATAATTTTGTGGCAAGTAGTAGATAAAGTCTAGGCAGACAGTTTAGTGAAGTAGACGTATTTTTTTCTTGGAAAATATTATTACGATAAGGATTTATTTGGAACGGATTCTTGAAATCTTAAGTAGGCTTCTCACTTTTTACGTAACATTCTTGGTAGGTTATTGCTTTACACAATAAGGGAACGGATCCACACGTGATTTTAAAGAAAAGAATCTTTCCTGTTATTGCACCTTTAAAGAAAAAAAGAATGATTCCTTTAAGACAGTATTTTCCAAACTGTATGCCGACAATATTTTTTTGGAAATACCATAGAATGCATGTCGTGTAAGTTGAGCTGGTTCTGAGTAATTTCCCAAAACTTCCAAAAGGATGACGTTGGCTAATGATAATAAATATTTTAATGGAATTTACAGTGACATCGTTGTAATAATTTTTTTTGTACGGATCATTTGTATTTGCCATTGTAAGTTTGTAATAAAGGTATGGTCATTCATTTATATGGACCAACGGTATTTTTATCCGAATGCAATGATTTGTTTTACAATATATTCAATTTTATGGTGATGAAAAAGCAAGTTCATTTTAAGAATGATATTCATAACACTTTGGATTTACGTCCGAGCAACACAAATGAAGAAGTTCCGCCACGCAACTTTAAAGACTCCACTAAACCTCTTTTATTAACACCATATGGGAGCCATCTAAATTTGACTTCCATTTGGCCATGCTTTCTAAATATCGGGTCCGGAAAGGTACTTTCTCTCCCGTAGATTTCGGGAAGGCATTCATAAACGTACTCCATCGGAGCCTTCTACATTTATGTCGTTCGGTCGATGGTGAAATTCAACAGATTCCTTCTTGTTTAAAATATTCGATTCGATATAGCAATTTCTTATTTTAAATTAACTTGCATTTGTCAAAGAATTAAATATTTAAGATTACTGAACTCTCAGAATTATTGAACTCAATATAATTGTATAAAGCCCAGCACTGAAGCATTAACAGCATTTTCAGTTTGATTTGCAAATGTTTACTCAATATTGTTATAAGTCATATTAAGAACACAGCATTTTAGTTTTTGCTGGACATTTTAAATTTGTTTTAAATCAAATAAATCTCAAATCATAACGTATGTTCAAAAATTTGATGCTCGAGTAGAAAAGCCTGCGATAAGTCTAGTTCAGTGCTAGGCAACCTATTATTTTGGCGACACACCTTCGTGGTAACTCTCAACTGAAACCTCACTGATGGTCTTATTAGATACTTGACATTTCCATTTAGGATAACATCATCAAAGGATTTTTATTTACTTAAAAAGCTATTATAAATGACAAATATCAATTGACAATAAATCCTAAAATTAAACACCCACATTAAGTGCTACAGATTATATTTTTATGTATTGAATTGCATTATGATAGATAAATACAAACTTGAGATAGATTTATTATATTCAATATACCTACTTATCAAGAAGATCAATTTTTCAATCAATTTCTAATGTCCGAAAGCTTTCAATTTCATTATCGTTATGCTTCTTGACGTATTCCATATCAATGTTTATAGCATCAGTTGCTTGAAGTCTCGATTGATAATTTTCTGCAATTTTCTTGAATTCTTCCATCATTTCCTTTATTGGCACTTGACCTCCATATTCACTCGGTAAGATTTTCTTGTCAATATGATTCTTCAATTGAATATCATCACTATAGAAATATCCACGATCTCTGAGTTTCTTGCTTAATAAACCTTTAACAAATTCTAAAAGCTTCGCAATAAAACTTGGCAAATTAATTAAAATTCCTCTTTTTTGACGTCCAGGCAAAGCATTTTGTACACAATTTAGGTAATTCTTGACATCAAATAATGGAAATAATGATATGTAGTCTGAATGAATATCTTTGTGATCAAAAATATAGCTAAATCCAGCGATTTGTGTCTCTTCTTCTTCCAACAATGTTAAAATCACAAAATTCAACATTCTAACAACATCATCGAATGTGTATTTTTTCGTATCAATCTGGCTTCCACGAACCATAATCACACGACAGCCGTTTTCGTCACGTTCTTTGAGTGGAAAAATGTAAGCATTTTCGAAAAGCTCTCTCATTTTATTATCATCGAGGGTAAGATTTTTGAACCATTGAGGGTATTGCTGTGACCGTATCAAGAAATTTTCCAACATTTTGAAAGCTGCAGCATTTGTATACTTCTTCACACGAAGAAAACGAAGAAGGAAGCTGTCATCTTAAATGAAAATAAATTTGTAATTGAAAAAATTGTTAAAATAAATTTGAATTTTTATCAAGGCGTGAGAATTTCCAAAAATCCCTTAAAAATCTCAACACATGATTTTTATAATCTCTTAGCCCTTTTCATTTTCTTTACTACAGTTGATGTATAGCTTAGGGATATTCAAAAAGATTTGAAAAATCATGTCATGAAGTTCTGGGAATATTTTAGGATATTTTGGGATTTTTGGATGTTTCCATGCCTTGAGTTATTGACATAGACATAGGCCTAGACATAGACATAGATAAATACATAGACTTCACGTAGACCGCTAAATACAATGGTTTTTCATGTAACGATTTGAAGGTATTTTTGTGAATATTGACAGTATTGAGGATATATCTCAGTGGTGGACAACCTGTGTACCGCCAAAAATGCTAAGAACCGTTTGTAGTTTGAAGTTTCGATCGAGGCTTATCACTAATGTGTGCCGCGAAATATAAAAGATTGCCCAACCCCGCTATATCTGATTGATTGACAATAATCATAAAAACATTCCAAATGTACTATTTGAACAAATCAAAACATAAGCATCAGTCTATGTGTCTAGGTACTCCAAATATGTCAACAAAAACACAAATACTACAACAATGACAGTATCTAATTACCTGTACGACAATATTGAATGTGACCTGCTAGAAATCCACTCACGAAATTGTTCAAGTGCTTGCTGTTTTCTTTGAATCATCTTCCCGCAATTCATTCAAAGCTTTCTGTATGAATTTTTCACTTAGCTGAGCATTTGTTTCACTCATAGCTTTAATATGATTCGTTTTGTACAAATTTCTTTTTAAATTTATTAGTAAATTAGGTATTTAATCTAGATTTAACTTTTATGTTAATTCTCGCACTTTTTATTTTCCGAACTAGATTGTATTAAGTTCGTAGAAGTAATTAATAATCACATCAAAAGTGTCAACAGTCTACACTAAAGTCTCTGGAAATTCGTAATTGTATATTTGTTTATCTTATCGTAGCGACGAGTAACGAATGACTGACTGAGTGGGTTTACTAACAAACCTTATTTAAGTGTTTCTAAATCAGATTTTTTTTTGTACAATTTAATTGATGAGCTTTTAACTGATGTACTTTAGCTCCCATGCTCACTGAAAATAATATTGTATCGGTTAAATAATTAACATTTATATTCACACGGAAATTTTATAATGCAAATCATCACAGCGGAGATCGTTGTTATTATTTTTGATAATGACAAAATACTATGACATGCTGAATGTGTAGCACAAATCGGATAGTCGATCATACTCTAAATTCTTCCGATTTAAACCGAATCCGACATCATGCCAGTCGTCATTATTTTTCAATACATTCACATTTAGTAGCCAAAAA
This sequence comes from Chironomus tepperi, assembly GCF_022539635.2. Taxonomy (NCBI): domain Eukaryota; kingdom Metazoa; phylum Arthropoda; class Insecta; order Diptera; family Chironomidae; genus Chironomus; species Chironomus tepperi. The sequence goes on from NW_027226592.1 coordinate 13,941, forward strand.
TCTTCAGCATACATTACAGATATGCTGCATCAAATCAAGTGACGATTTGGGGAAATACATTGACGTAGTCAACAAAAAACATAAAATTTAGACAGCGTAAAAAATGACGCATATTTACTGATTAGTCATTTGAGATTATCCACTTGACAACTTACTGTAGACATGGCATAATAATTATCGTAACTCTTACGTAATTGTTTTACAGTCACCCAATGAGAAGCAAATTTTTTGTTTGTTTTTTTTTCAGAACAACTTAAAATCAAGTTTATATTAATATTTTAGTATAAAAAACTTGCTATAGTTATGAAGTGGCATTGAATAAAAATAGAAGTTCATTTTTTGTGGATCACCAATTGATCTTTACGTCAAGCGAATTAAATACGTAAGTAAGTCATGTATATTGGCGCCCACAGAATGCACCAGTATTTGGGAGTGACAGTATCAGACTTTGTGAATGGTAAGAGATATTGAGAAAGTCCAATTAATTCCTGAATTGGACTTTAACTAACTTTTTTCAAACTTAATCAAAAGTTTTGAGTGCTCACTTTAATAATTTCTGGCGCTGTTGGTTTAATCTGTAAAGTTTTGTCATAAAAGCAGCAGATTTGTTTGAAGAATAAAGTAATTAAAAATTTTATTTGATAATTAAATCACAATTATGTACTTAATGATCTAATATTACTCACTGCTTCCCATTTTTTAAATATATATTTCTGAATGAGCACTTAATAAAATAAATAATAATAATTAAAGTACATTGACTATAAAATTCCTTATTAACACGTGTGGCTGAACAAAGCAATATCTTAGTTTTCTAATATCAACTTAATGTGACATGACAAGAATTTAAAGTTATTTATCATCGAATAAAAATGAAAAACTTATTGAGACCATAAAGGTTAGAAGATCCATATTTTAGGACGGATTTCTATGTTATCTACTATAACTGTTGACAAATAAAGCTTAAATTTAAATTCTTCAGGTATTACATCTGATGTAGTCTCTACCTAAGCTAACGGAAGTATTAATTCATTGGATAATTGCTATAGTATTGTTTATGATGAGAGAGCTTTAAATTCAATTGCATACGCGAAGTTCCTAAGACTGGCATTATAAATCTTGATGTAAGTATGCATGTTGAATTTATGAATGGATTTGTTAGGAATAAGTCCCTCTAAAATGATGGAATAATCTTTTCATCTCCTTCCATAAAATGTGGATGAGAGGCGTAAATTGGCGGAGATCCATCAATGCAATCCGATACATCAAGCACCCCATTTATATGCTCTTGCTGAACACTTTTTAATTCGCAGTAATATTTATTTGTAATTTGATCACTTGGCTTTCCGAATGTATTTTCTGGAGCAGTGTAATAGTAACTGGGAATGTTTTCGTAAACTACTTCCTGTGAATTGATAATATTAGATTATATTTCTAGGACATGGAGGAAGTTGTACTTACTTTACTGGAATTTCCAATGGCAAATGATCTGCAAAGCTCTGGCAAAAACTGCAGTATTCTGTTTATTTCTAATTAGGTTCGGACCATTGAATATCCCATCATATCCAGATATTCTAGAAATATATAAACATTTTAAAAGATCTTTAAATGATCCAATATTTTAATTAATTAATGAGGCTTAAATGAACCTGTTAATTTGAAACAATTACAATT
>NW_027226593.1:0-15617 GCF_022539635.2 Chironomus tepperi
AATTGTAAATATGAATTTTATAATAATTTCATGTGCATTTTGACTTGTGGATTTAGATACAGATTCATTTTTCATTAAAACTTGTAATCTCTAGACTTCAACTATTATCCCAAAAAGTACAAATCGGATAACCCTTAGAAGCAAAGCGACCACTTTTAAGTACCGTAGTGGCTTTTTACACCATAAAAAGTATTCTTTTTTCCTATTAGGGTAATCGATCAAAAATTTGACACAAGGCTGGCGTCATTCAAACTTTGTGTCAAATTCAATTTAAATCCGGTATAATTTATTATATTGTATATTAATACACAGTGACAAAATGGTTTAGTACACCGATGTTTTTACATCATCATTGCAACACAAACCCTGCAATCAAGACTCAAATCCACATGTAGTAGAGCAGAGTCTATAGTCCTTTTCCTGATTTGGTCCATTCGTATTTTTCTTAATTATGTTGACAAAATTTTCCATTCAAGCTAAATCATTTTAAATTTTAGAGATTAAGAGTATGATATTGTTATACTATGTGGTTATACCCCTTATTTCCCCTCAACTTTTAGAGAAATCTCATCTTGGCACGGCTGCATACCCATTTAATTCCTAATATTTGAAATCTCAACTGATTAATTCTACAAATATTCAGTCAAATTCCCCTCAAAATCCAAAACATTATTGAAATTTTTCCAATACAAAACCAGACATCATCAATGCTTAAACCTCAATAATCATCAATAAAATGAATATTTAATATTTTTCCTGTCATTCCAATTCTAATTCAGACTCCGAAGAATTTCATCTTTAATCTCAAAATAATTTTCACTAATTTCATTCTTCGTGCACACTTGTCTTAAGAATTTTATGACGCCACTTCACTTTATCATCGCTGCTCTAATTTTTCATCGAAATTGTAAAATCAAGACAGTAAATAAAAAACTTTTTTTTAAGACTTTCATGCGGATTTTTTGGTAATCATCGATAAGATATACGTGATTGATTACTGTCTATACGATTAGATTAGCTTCGTACTTAAAAAAAGTTGTAAACAAACGTGAGCGATGAAATTTTATCGGATTAGAAATTGACGTGCGATAACAGACGTTGTGATAAGTTTGGATGTAGGAAGACACAAATATCACTTTTCAGGTTCTGATTAATTCACAAATTAATGAAAATTTAAACCTTGTGCGAATTGATATCAGACATTAGACCCGTCATCGCATAATTTATGACGTATCTAAAATTCCAAATATTTCACATAAAAGAACTAGACATCCTCATCGCACACAATGTTGAGTGTGAGAATAAAAAGAACAAAAAAATTTGTCATAAAAATATCACAAAAAAAAAAATTCCTTGTGAGCTAAATTTAAACTTCAAAAAAAAAAGACAGAATTTCTCTTCTTTCTGTCTACTTTTCTTTCATACTTGCTGATCTTTTTTCATCATTTAGTTCTTCTGTGAAATAAGAGAAGGAGGGAAAAAAATTGATTCACATCTGTCAAATGATCTATTTCTGAATTTCTCAGCGGATTTTCTCGGAATGACATTTCTTGAGATGTAATCGTATTGTCGTGTGTGAGTCATGCTTATGAAGATATTCTTTTATGTTTTTAATGATGGTTAAATTTGTGGATCTTGTGATCTCTTGCTGTGTATACTGTTACTCAGAATCTTATTTTGCTGTTATTGCACTACATAGTGTGTCGTGGAGCACAGTTTAAGAAGCACTGGTATGAATTAGAATTTAAAAAGTGCACGACAGTAAAAAGTCAGAAAATAGTCTCTCCAGTGCTGCATGACTCTAGCGTGTGGCCAAATTTTGTCTAATTCAACTCATAGCTAGACTCATGCATTATGGATTTCGGACAGGATTTTGGAAAAACAAACCAGTCATTTTTAAAAAATGCCTCCTCTAAAGCAATGGTAAGCAACATTTTCCAAGCAAAGTCACACTTTAATGCTAGAAAAAAACTGCAACACCAACATAGTAAATCTGTTCAACATTAGATTGATTATGAATGAAATTCTTGTCTAGTCTAGGGGTGTCGAACCCAAGTCCTGAAACGTACTCCAAATCCTTAAAAAATTAATGCAGAAATGCAAAGGCCTGGATGCTTTGAATGAAATCCTAAATTTACTTTAATATTGACCTCACTCATAGTTGTGGTCAATTAAAAAGGATTTGGGATTTGGGGTATTTGGGTCGTAAAATTACTACAGCTCTTAGATAAGTGCGTTTCAAAGTAAAATTCAATATTAAATGGAAGCATATAGTCCTATAAAATATTTCTGCATCATTAAATTTATTTTTTTAGATTAATTCCTTAATTTCTTTAGGATTTGGGGTACGTTTCAGATTTGGATTTCAACACCCCTAATCCGGTCCCTAAATCTCAAAATATCGTTGCACAACTGAAATATTTAAATATTTATTAACTGAAAGGCACAGAAGCCAATAAGTTTACATAACACTGACATGGCTTTGGCCCGTTTGGAGTATGATGTAAGCATTCTTATGATGTAAGCCGTTCTTGTCCCGACATAGTTGTATCTTGCCGAAAAAAAATTATACTTTGAGCTCTGTGTATCATTGATTCCATGTAAATAAGAGGACATTCACTTCTTACATAATTCTCCTAGGTGCGCGGAAAAGAGGAAGTGTTGTTTTGTCGCCATAATGACAATATTTTAAAAAACTTAATAATTTAAAAAAAAATACGCTCTAAACTCTAAAATTCCAACTTAAAAAGCTAAAATAAAATAAATTTCTTTAAAAATTTAAAATAAAATAAATTTCCATCTCATTTAATTTCGCTATATGTCTCGAGCAGTTCAAAACAAATTTTTTGTCTCAACTTTTTTTTATCTTACAACTGTTACTATACGTATTGATGCTCATGATGATGACGATGATGAGGCAAAACAAGACAAACAAAATAAAAAATAAAGAAGAATAAATAAATTTTGTCTTCATCCAAAATCGGATAGGAAGTAAAGTTAAATTTCATTTCTATGTGAATCTATATTATAAACACCCAATTCGTTTGCTGATACAAGAACGGAAGCCATGTGAAGCCATTTTGTGAAGCCATGTGAAGCCGAAAATTGAGGGGTATCTGGGGTAATGGGGGGTGTAATGTGAAGTTGTTTAAAGCCATGTGAAGCTGAAAATTTTGAAGATGGGCGCCCCGGGCACTTCCAATACTCTAGAATATATATAAAGATTATATTTAACAAAAATCAAGTGAAAAGCGATGTAGTTTGTGCGGTCGTACGCATGTGATAATTTATTTACGTTCTGTGTATTATGACAAGATTCAAATGCCTGTCGACAATCTCAATAGCTTGGGTGACAACAACACCACTGCTAATAATTATAATAGAAAGAGAGATTTTCTTCTTAATTCTTATATTTCTTTTGTTTTGAGTTAAATTAAAATGAACGAGATAGACACAAGAAATAAACTTGAATTATTAGAAAATTTAAGACTGTCTTCTTTATTGTCTTCTATCATCAAAATAAATAAATAAAAAGAAGACAATAATGAGAGATGAAATTTGTTTTTTATAATTTATGCACTGACAATGAGATGTGATGAGAATAAGTTGAGAGGAAACGATGCATGAGTTTAGGAAGAAAAAAAAAACACTTTAAAGAGAGGTAATAGCTTTGTTAATTAAGTGAAATGGCGCATTTTAAGTGTGTTGGAGTGGTCGACTGATGATGGCATGGCTAATTAAAACTGAAAATTAGAAGCATAAGCTCAAAAATTTACTGATTTAGGGTTTTATTCAGAACTCAAAATTGACTCGGATTCTGTATGGAAGAGTTGACTCCATGGAATTTGGTACATTTTGATCCCGAGATTGAAAACTCTACCTACCTCCAATGTATGTCATCTGCATTGAGCTCTAACACTTGATTGCTGTTATCCATTTGATGTCCTAAGTGCAACAGCTACTGACAGCTTCTTTTCTGATTCTCTTTAGCTTTTTTCTCAGCTTGTAATTAATATGACACCTTGTCACCTCATATTATCTAACTAGAGTATCGGGAATGCCCGTGACGCCCATCTTCAGAATTTTCAGCTTCACATAGCTTCATATGGCATCACATTACACCCCCATTCCCCCTGATACCCTTCAATTTTCGGCTTCGCATGGCTTGCTTCACATAGCTTCCGTTCTTGTATCAGCAAACGAATTAAGTGATTATAATTTAAATTTATAGATGACAGAATATTATGAGAGCGATCAAACAACTCTAGGAAGAAAGTAATAGATAGAGACAGTCTAGCATTTGATGTTGGTAAATGACAAAAGACTGCTAGCGGTAGAACCAGATTTAGAAGCCAACTTAGAGAGACTAGGAATCGCAATTGAACTGTATGAACAACGAAAGCATAACCTGGGTTTCTTGCTAAGCCAATAGGAATCAAAGTCTGTTTTGACTCCCGCTTACTTTTTAGCATAGATTGACAATCTTCATTGAGTATGAGGCTGATATTGTATAGAGTTTGTAAATACTAGTACGGCTAAAGTCGCACTCATCACATCTAATGTCAAATCTAATGCGGATATCTTGATTAAGTCATTTATGGGGTTAAAACTCGGTTTACTGACTATAACACTCTGACTCTACGGTCAAGGGACCGCTTTAAGGTGTCGCAATGATCTTTGTGTACCATGAAAGCATGATCTATGCAAGTTAGTGATGAGGGTGACCAAGAACTCTAGGAACAAATTTGATAATAGAGACAGTGAGCATTTGAGACAAATTTGACATTAGTAATCGATAGAAGACGGCAGAAGCCAACGGTAGAATCAGGTTAAGAAGTCAACTTAGAGAGATTAGAAATCAGAGCTGATCTGTAAGGCTGGCGACGGCAGAGCCTACGGTTCTTGTTAAGCCAACAGGGATGAAATCTTAAAGACCAGCTTAAATCAATTTTTTCCCAACTTTGACCCAAAATGCCATTAAATTCATCCCAATTCCAAATGAAAACCATCCAATTCACTTAAATTTTGTGTTGACATAAAAACAGACATTTTTCATTTATGCTTTAAAGTTTATCCAAACTAAATAGTTTTCATCCTTTCTCATCATCATCATAAAAAAGAAGAGTTTGTGATAAAAATCTCCTTAATAATAAAAGAGATAAGATCTTTTTAGATGCGGAATTAAGATACAATCATGTATGAGTAGACTATAAGAGCTATAAAAAACAAGATATTTATTCACAATTTTATGATTATCATAAAACATCGTAAAAAAAATTGTGAAAATCCAAAAAAAAATAAGAGTTTGTAGATATGTGACATGAACACATGAGAGAAGGATAGACACAAGACATAAAATAACATACTTTTTGATTAAGTGTCGTACTGACAATAACAAAATAGTCTTTTTTGTTGTAGTAAAATTTTCATAGGCTCTTGAGTCTTCTTTTTTCTATCACATGAAATGTTCGTCTGTTTTTGACTGCTCTGCTGTGGTTTACATGAATGAACCCATAATTGAATTAAAATTTGATGACCGCAAATACAAATCAAATGGGTTAAGAAGAGGGATGTCGTAAAAAATTGTATAATATGAGAGATCTTGAGATTATCTATTTTGAATTGAGATCAATCTTCATCAACATTTTGGGGTCCTTGTGGGGAATTTTAGGAGAATTTTGAAATTTTTCATTTTTTTAAACGTTTAAAATTTATTTGAATTTTTAAAATTATTTAAACTTATTTATTTGTTTCATAAATTTCACTTTTTTCACTTTGTAAATTTTAATTGAATTTTGTTATTTTAAAAATTAATTTCCAATTTTCGTAAATTAAATTTAAAAATTATAAAAAAATATTTAGAATTTTTTAATTAAAATTTGAATTTAATTTCAAAACTCTTAAAATTGTATTTAAAAATTTTTGCAATACACTTAAGGATTAAAATTTGATCAAAATTTTTATTCGAATAAATTTTGAAAATGTCTAAAAAAATTTGAAGTAAATTTTAAAAAAAAACTTTAAAAAATCGTTATTCAATTTAAGTTTTTACAAACAAATGGAAAAATTTCAAAATTTATGAAAAGTAAATTTCATAAAAGTTTGAATAATTTTTAAAATTTTCAAACAATTTGAAATTTGAATTTGTTTTGACAAATTTTAAAATTGACAAACTTTAAAAAATTTGAAAATTGACTAAATTTTAAATCTTTCAAAATTGATAAAAATTTTAAATCTATAAAAAAAATTTAAAACTGATTGAATTTTAAATCTTTAAAAATTTGAATAAGTTATGAAAATTTAAAAGATTAAGAAATTCTCTAAAGCTTTAAAAATTATTTTTGAAACTTTAAAAAAAATTTAAACAATTTCAATCTCTTTTCAAAAATTTTTTCAATATTTTAAATTTCCTATAAAATAAATTTTAAAAATTGCCTATTCTGACAAACTTATCACAAAAGTTGCCCTAAATTTTCATCAACTCGCAATAAAAACAACATAAAAATCTTCAGAATAAAAATGAAAAAAAAATGTCCAAATAAAAATTTGTTTGGGTTAAATTAATTTAAACAAAGTGAAATAAATTTTTGAAATAGTTTTCAAATGACAAACTTAAGACAAAAGTTTATGAATCTCAAACCCAAAATGTTAGATATCTAACCTGTCAGCTTGTTGATGACAATTTTATGTCTATTAGAAAAATTTATTGAAATTGAAAACAAATTTAAGTAAAAGCAACAGATTTTCTTTTTTAAATTTTATGACCCACCTCTCATAAAAAAGATGATAAATAAATCCAACCGACCATTAAAACTAGAAAATAAAACCAGAAAATGATTTCCATTAAACTGTTTTTTATGTAATCAAATACTTCAATACACTTCCTAGCTTCACATTCGTTCACGTTAGTAAAAAGAGAAAATCATTTGTTTGCAATTTAAATATCATAAAGAAAAGAAAAAAAAACCCACAAAATTGAAACAAGAAAAAAAGAAGAAAAGAGGTTCATTATATTTATACATTCGGATAAGCATTTAAATCCAATTTTAAGAGATCTTTAAATTCCTTTTTTTTATTCATTTAAACAAAAAGAAACCAAACAAAAATGCTCATAAATTTATTTATTATCTTCCTAGTCTAGTGGGTGCACTTCTTGACTTATTAAAAATTTGTGAAATTTTAAAGTTTTGTAAAAATTTGAAAAAATTGAAAAAATTGAAAAATTTGAAAAAATTGATAAAATTGAAAAAATTGAAAAAAATTGAAAAAATTGAAAAAATTGAAAAAATTGAAAAATTTTCTAAAAATTAAAAAAAATAAAAAAATAAAAAAATTGAAAAAAATTGAAAAAATTGAAAAAATTGAAAAAATTGAAAAAATTGAAAAAATTGAAAAAATTAAAAAAATTGAAAAAATTGAAAAAATTGAAAAAATTGAAAAAATTGAAAAAATTGAAAAAATTGAAAAAATTGAAAAAATTGAAAAAATTGAAAAAATTGAAAAAATTGTAAAAAATTGAAAAAAATTGAAAAAAATTAAAAAATTGAAAAAAAAATTGAAAAAATTGAAAAAATTGAAAAAATTGAAAAAATTGTAAAAATTGAAAAAATTGAAAAAATTAAAAAAATTGAAAAAATTGAAAAAATTGAAAAAATTGAAAATATTGAAAAAATTGAAAAAATTGAAAAAATTAAAAAAATTGAAAAAATTGAAAAATTGAAAAAATTGAAAAATTTGAAAAAATTGAAAAATTTGAAAAATTTGAAAAAATTTGGAAAAAATTTGGAAAAAATTGAAAAAATTGAAAAAATTGAAAAAATTGAAAAAATTGAAAAAATTGAAAAAAATTGAAAAAATTGAAAAAATTGAAAAAATTGAAAAAATTGAAAAAATTGAAAAAATTGAAAAAATTGAAAAAATTGAAAAAATTGAAAAAATTGAAAAAATTGAAAAAATTGAAAAAATTAAAAAAATTGAAAAAATTGAAAAAATTGAAAAAATTGAAAAAATTGAAAAAATTGAAAAAATTGAAAAAATTGAAAAAATTGAAAAAATTGAAAAAATTGAATAAAATTTGAAATTTAGAAAAGGATAGAAATTTACTAAATCTTTTAAAAACATTTAAGTAAATTTAAACAATTTTAAAAATTTGAATAATATTTGAAACTTTAAAAAAAGTTAAAAAGTTTTAGTTTCTTTTTAACATTTTTTTTTTTTAAATTTCCTATAAAATAAATTTTAAAAAATAACTCATTCTGACAAACTTATCACAAAAGTTGCCCTAAATTTTCATCAACTCGCAATAAAAACAACATAAAAGTCTATAGAATGAAAATGAAAAAAATGTCCAAATGAAAATTTGTTTGGGTTAAATTAATTTAAACAAAATGAAATAAATTTTTGAAATAGTTTTCAAATGACAAACTTAAGACAAAAGTTTATGAATCTCAAACCCAAAATTTTAGATATCTAACCTGTCAGCTTGTTGATGACAATTTTATGTCTATTAGAAAAATTTATTGAAATTGAAAACAAATTTAAGTAAAAGCAACAGATTTTCTTTTTTAAATTTTATGACCCACCTCTCATAAAAAAGATGATAAATAAATCCAACCGACCATTAAAACTAGAAAATAAAACCAGAAAATGATTTCCATTAAACTGTTTTTTATGTAATCAAATACTTCAATACACTTCCTAGCTTCACATTCGTTCACGTTAGTAAAAAGAGAAAATCATTTGTTTGCAATTTAAATATCATAAAGAAAAAAAAAAAACCCACAAAATTGAAACAAGAAAAAGAAGAAAAGAGGTTCATTATATTTATACATTCGGATAAGCATTTAAATCCAATTTTAAGAGATCTTTAAATTCCTTTTTTTATTCATTTAAACAAAAAGAAACCAAACAAAAATGCTCATAAATTTATTTATTATCTTCCTAGTCTAGTGGGTGCACTTCTTGACTTATTAAAAATTTGTGAAATTTTAAAGTTTTGTAAAAATTTGAAAAAATTGAAAAAATTGAAAAATTTGAAAAAAATTGAAAAAATTGAAAAAATTGAAAAAATTGAAAAAATTGAAAAAATTGAAAAAATTGAAAAATTTTCTAAAATTAAAAAAAATAAAAAAAATAAATAAAAAAATTGAAAAAATTGAAAAAATTGAAAAAATTGAAAAAAATTGAAAAAATTGAAAAAATTGAAAAAAAAATTGAAAAAATTGAAAAAATTGAAAAAATTGAAAAAATTGTAAAAAATTGAAAAAATTGAAAAAATTGAAAAAATTGAAAAAATTGAAAAAAATTGAAAAAATTTGAAAAAATTGAAAAAATTGAAAAAATTGAAAAAATTGAAAAAATTGAAAAAATTGAAAAAAATTGAAAAAATTGAAAAAATTGAAAAAATTGAAAAAATTGAAAAAATTGAAAAAAATGGAAAAATTAAAAAAAATTGAAAAATTGAAAAATTTGAAAAAATTCAAAAAAGTGAAAAAATTGAAAAAAAATTGAAAAAATTGAAAAAAATTGAAAAAATTGAAAAAATTGAAAAAATTGAAAAAATTGAAAAAAATTGAAAAAATTGAAAAAATTGAGAAAATTGAAAAAATTGAAAAAATTGAAAAAATTGAAAAAATTGAAAAAATTGAAAAAATTGAAAAAATTGAAAAAATTGAAAAAATTGAAAAAAAATTGAAAAAATTGAAAAAATTGAAAAAAATTGAAAAAATTGATAAAATTAAAAAAAATTGAAAAAAATTGAAAAAATTGAAAAAATTGAAAAAATTGAAAAAATTGAAAAAATTGAAAAAATTGAAAAAATTGAAAAAATTGAAAAAATTGAAAAAATTGAAAAATTGAAAAATTGAAAAAATTGAAAAAATTGAAAAAATTGAAAAAATTGAAAAAAAATTGAAAAAATTGAAAAAATTGAAAAAATTGAAAAAATTGAAAAAATTGAAAAAATTGAAAAAATTGAAAAAATTGAAAAATTGAAAAAATTCCATTTTCTAACATTTGATGTCATATAAAGTATAGAAAATTGATAAGACATGAACAAGACTGTGAAATTGCTTTTGTCATCGCTTTTCCTTCCTGCTCTTTTCTCTTCATTCACGACTTCTTTTCTTCTTATATCAGTTAATGTATCAGTACGACGAAATTTAATATCATTTATTTTCCACCTCTTCCACGTCTTGTTTTTACCTCGTTTTTCTTAACTTGCTTTCTTGTCTGTCTTTCTGTTTGTCGAGGTCAAATCTTGCGATCAATTTTTCGACCACTTCTACTGCTCCAATCGAGCTGAAATTTTTTAAGCATGTGTATTCTCGATGACAATGCAATATTCAAGCATTAGTTAATCACAACATAGCTTAGTTATGCTGTAATTAATTAATTTTTTAAAAAAAAAAAAGCTTACGTATTACGCACGTAATTATGCGTACGTATTACGTACGTAATTCTTATGAAGGAAAAAAGATAATTTTTATAAAATTCCAAGCTAGTGAAAGGTTCAAGTCTCAATTTTCAAACTTTTTTTTGTCGTACTTTTTTTTCAATTCTTTTTCATACTTTTTTGATAATTTGTAATGTTTTAACATAGAATTTTCCATTTTCACACTTTTCTAACCTATTTTCCAATGTTTTCTTGGATTTTAATATTTTCATCACGCATTTCACATAAAATTTTACGTTTTTTTTTTTTTTTTTTTTTTTTTTTTTTTTTTTGTCCTCATGATGGAAAATATCAAAGAAACAATTCCTTTATTATTAGAAATCAAATTTAAATTAAAGCTAATATATATTTCTTGATAACAATAATTATAATAATAATATTATCAAATAAATCCTTTTTATTAATATTAATATTATGAATTTAACCATCTCTCTCTCTCATCAATATAATTAATACGCAGTGGTGGCGTAATAGTTAGAGTGATGGTTATGATATACATGTGGTCATGAGTTCAAGCCTAGGCATGAGCAGGCTTCTTTTTTACGCGTTTTCTTTTTTTTTTCGAAAATTTATCGGTCCAGCCTAATCCTTCAAACTTATGCCAAGCGAAGCAGTTCTTCAAACTTATGCCAAGCGAGAAGCTTATTGTCATTCTAGCTTAGTTCTTCAACTTACTTGTAAGCGAAGCTTGGCCTAACAAATCTAACTTGGTTCTTCCAAACTTATGCCAAGCGAGCTTGGCCTATCGATCTAGCTTGGTTCTTCAAACTTATGCCAATGAGAAGCAGCCTATCAGTCTAGCTTAGTTCTTCAAGCTTATGCCAAGCGAGAAGCAGCCTATCGTTCTAGCTTAGTTCTTCAAACTTATGCCAAGCGAAGCTTGGCCTATCGGTCTAGCTTAGTTCTTCAAACTTATGCCAAGCGAAGCAGCTATAAGTCTAACTTAGTTCTTCAAACTTATGCCAAGCAGAAGCAGCCTATCAATCCTAGCTTAGTTCTTCAAACTTATGCCAAGCGAAGCTTGGCCCTAGCAAATCTAACTTAGTTCTTCAAACTTATGCCAAGCGAAGCTTGGCCTATAAGTCTAGCTTAGTTCTTCAAACTTATGCCAAGCGAGCTTGTACTGAGTCTAGCTTAGCTCTTCAAACTTATGCCAAGCGAAGCAACCCTATAGGTCTAGCTTAGTTCTTCAAACTTATGCCAAGCAGAAGCTTGGCCTATCGTTCTAGCTTAGTTCTTCAAACTTGTAAGCGAGAAGCTTGGCCTTTAGATCTAGCTTAGCTCTTCAAACTTATGCCAAGCGAGCGCCTTCGTCAACTTGGTTCTTCAAACTTATGCCAAGCGAGAAGCAACCCTATCAGTCTAGCTTAGTTCTTCAAACTTATGCCAAGCGAAGCAGCCTATCGTTCTAGCTTAGTTCTTCAAACTTATGCCAATCGAAGCTATAGGTCTAGCTTGGTTCTTCAAACTTGTAAGCGAACGGCCTAATGGATACAAGCAGTTCTTCAAACTTGACGAGCAGCAACACCTACCAGCTTGGCTCTTCAAGCTTATGCCAAGCGAGAAGCAGCTATAGGTCTAACTAGTTCTTCAAACTTATGCCAAGCGGTAGCCTATCGTTCTAGCTTAGTTCTTCAAACTTATGCCAAGCGAAGCAGCGCTGGAGTCTAGCTTAGCTCTTCAAACTTATGCCAAGCGAGCGACCCTATGGAGTCTAACTTAGTTCTTCAAACTTGAAGCCCGAAGCAGCCTATCAGTCTAGCTTAGTTCTTCAAGCTATGCCAAGCAATGGCCCTATGAGTCTAACAGTTCTTCAAACTTATGCCAAGCGAAGCTTGGCCTATCGTCTGGCTTTACCTTCAAACTTATGCCAAGCGAGAAGCAGCCTATCGTTCTAGCTTAGTTCTTCAAACTTATGCCAAGCGAAGCTTGACAACCCTATCGGTCTAGCTTAGTTCTTCAAACTTATGCCAAGCGGAAGCAGCCTATAGATCTAACTTAGTTCTTCAAACTTATGCCAAGCGAAGCTTGTCCTCATTCAGCTTAGTTCTTCCGGCTTATGCCAAGCAGAAGCTTAGCTATAAATCTAGCTTAGTTCTTCAAACTTATGCCAAGCCGACTTGGCCTATCAGTCTAGCTTAGTTCTTCAAACTTATGCCAAGCCGAAGCTTAACTATCGTTCACAGCAGTTCTTCAAACTTACGCACCAAGCCACGAAGCGGCCTATCAATCTAGCTTAGTTCTTCAAACTTATGCCAAGCGAAGCTTGGCCCTATCAGTCTAGCTTAGTTCTTCAAACTTATGCCAAGCGAAGCAGCCTATCATTCTAGCTTAGTTCTTCAAACTTATGCCAAGCGAAGCTTGTGCCGTCTAGCTTAGTTCTTCAAACTTATGCCAAGCGAGAAGCTTAGCCTATAAGTCTAGCTTAGTTCTTCAAACTTATGCCAAACGAAAACGGCCTATCCGGTCTAGCTTAGTTCTTCAAACTTATGCCAAGCGGAAAGCGACCTATCAGTCTAGCTTGGTTCTTCGAAACATGCCAAGCGGGCTTGGCTTCTCGTTCTAGCCTTAGTTCTACCGAACTTATGCCAAGCGAAGCAGCCTATCGAATCTAGCTTAGTTCTTCAAACTTATGCCAAGCAGAGGCAACTATCAGTCTAATGGTTCTTCAAACTTATGCCAAGCGAAGCAGCCTATCAGTCTAGCTTAGTTCTTCAAACTTATGCCAAGCGAAGCTTGGCCTATCGTTCTAGCCCAGTTCTTCAAACTTATGCCAAGCGGAAAGCAATATAGATCAAGCTTTAGTTCTTCAAACTTATGTAAGCGAAGCTTGACTATCGTTCTGAAAGCAGTTTCACCGGCACCGCTGGCGAAGCTTGGCCTATCGTTCTAGCTTAGTTCTTCAAACTTATGCCAAGCGAAGCTTGGCCTCGTTCTAGCTTAGTTCTTCAAACTTGCCAAGCGAGCAACTATCGTTCTAGCTTAGTTCTTCAAACTTATGCCAAGCGAGCTTGGCCTATCGGTCCTGACGGTTCTTCAAACTTATCATTTGACTAAAAAAGTAGAAAATATTAAAATACTTTATAAAAAAATTTTTTTAAAAAAACCTCGTTTTTCACGTAGACTAAAAAGTAAAAAATAAATTTTGTTTTGTATTGTAGAGAAATTGGTTTGAAAGTTGAGACGAGAGATGAATTA
The DNA here is from genome assembly GCF_022539635.2 of Chironomus tepperi. Lineage (NCBI taxonomy): Eukaryota > Metazoa > Arthropoda > Insecta > Diptera > Chironomidae > Chironomus > Chironomus tepperi. The sequence goes on from NW_027226593.1 coordinate 13,652, forward strand.
CAAACAAGCACCTTGATCTTATCGTATAGTTCTACAACTTAAAACGAGGGCGCAAAAACTTTAAAGTGAAGATTTAAGTAACGGCGCCCTCGTTTTAGAAGATTATTATTGCGATAAGATCAAGGTCTTTTATTTGTATTTGTCTTGATGTGCTCAACTTTCAAACCAATTTCTCTACAATGCAAAATAAAATTTATTTTTGCACAATCACACTGAAAAAACGGGTTTTTAAAAAGTTTTTTTTTATAAAGTATTTTTCTCTAATCAATGAAATTTTCTGATGTGCTAGAAAAAAAAGAAGTATCTTCAATTTCTTAACAAGTGCGTGTATTGTGTGCGTTATTATGTTACTGTGCTGATAAATGTTGTGATATGTGATAATGTCGTTTATAGGAAATGAAGAAAAAAGCATGAGTTCAATAGCATTAGGGAATTTTTTTGGTGCTGTGGATATTAAAGTGTTTTATGGCGCAATGTATGGGATTGGGTTATTAGCTATTAATTTGGTGAAAATAATGAAATTTAATCAGAAAATATTGACTTATCGGAAATAAGGGTTTTTATGATGGAGGGTGTCGATCGATATTTGTGACAAACTGGAAGTTCATTTTTTTGAAGCAAAAAGCAGCTATGTTTGATGCTTGATTTGAAAATTCTGCAAAGCATTACGTAGATTAACAAGGATTAATTCCAAATTAGCTCCATGCTCTCTGGCGACATGTCTAATTCAGAAAATACCGGAAAGCTTAGAAATTTCCAAAAATCTGTCCTCAGAACGACTTGACTGTGGTCTGGATTTTATTGATTCTGTTTAGATGCCAAAGTCACATTGATCTGGAATCAGATTCCGGCTATCATTACGATGAGTTCCATGAAATAACTTAGTTCAAAGGAATGTTTTGCATTCTTCAAACTATGATGTCATCAAATGAGCGGTTCAGTTCCTTCTTAATCCTGTATGTAAAGCTGTATGTAAACCATGACTTATCTAAAGGTTCCTTAACAAACTGGGATGTGAGCTGGAACAGGTTGGAATTAATTGCAGCAAATACAATGTAGGGTTTGCTTATAGCAATGACACTACGATCGATGATCTATTGCCTTAAGTCTAGTAACAAACTGTACATTTCATGTTAAGTTCCACATACGCTTGGTTTAAAAGTAAGCATAAGGTCAACTAATTGGAGCCTTTTTCGATCGAACTTCTTAGTCTGTTGTCCTTAACCTTTTTTTTGTTTCAAAAAGGATTCTCATGGAGAGAGGTTGTTGATTGAGATAGTATTACACTCATAATCAAGAATTTGCAATCGATAGCCAGCAATAGGCAAACAAAAGCTTTAGGCGAAATTTATTGGTTCACAATTAATCTCTACGGATTTTAGGCTGTACTGATTTTAGAGCATCGTCTTAAAGTTAGCACCTTTAAAGTTTTTAGAATATACTTACTTTAAATTACGGTTTCAAGAGTCAACTTTTAAAGCAATTTTGCTTAAAAAATGTAAATCTATTCCAACACACCTCAATATCTAATCTCCTATTCATATTCGATAAAATATTCAAGACAAAACGTCTCATTTTCAATCACTTTAAAACATGTTTCTTAATCCATATTACCACAAAGCTTTCCCTTTCATCCATCCATACAAGTAAAATACCTGAAACTTAATATCGATTTACAACCCACCCAAACCCACTTCCATCATTCTAAGCACAATTTCAATCCCATCATATTTTTCCTTTCATCAAAATAATTATTCATCGCATTATCTTCACGTCAGCAGATATTAATATACAATAATAAGTTTTTCCATCCCTATTCACCTGTCTCCCTCTTTTAATACCCATCACTTCAATCTCATTCTCAACAAGAGACGTAATAGCAGCAGCAAAAAAAAAATAGAAATCATGTTTAATATATTACAATCTGCAATAATAGCAATAATAACAGTATAATGTACACACATTC